>NC_053435.1:107633633-107859788 GCF_007990345.1 Gossypium hirsutum
AAGTCCTTTGATCTCTTCATAAAAATTCTAGCTCCTTTGTTGTCCATCAAATTTTGTACTATGGCCTTGAATTCAGTGCAGTTTCGAATGTCATGGTCTTCTTCAGCATGAAACTCGCAGTACGTCTTCGTTCCTTCGGGCCTTTCTTTTGAATCTTGTTTGATGAGACCCTCCTTCTATCATTTGTCCAGACCACTCAATGGGGTTTTTATCTCTGCAATGTCGGTTTTGATTCTTTTTCTCACCTTCGATTATTGCGTTTACCCCTTATCAGCAGGTGGGTAACGGATTCGCTGCTACGTTGGGTCCTAATGGGTCGTCAAACTTCACAATCCCCATCTTAATGAACCTTTCCACCGCCTTTTTAAACCCAGTACAGTTCTCAATTGAGTGTCCTGTATCCCTGCATGGTATTCACATTGGGATCGTGTCATACCATTTGGGATATGGAGGTTGCATGGGCTCGAGATAAATGGAGATACTATGTGTGCATCAAATAACTTCTGATACAGTTCCCCGTATGTTATTGGAATGGGCGTGAATTGAAGTCTCTCTGTTTAGTCCTTGTGTTGGGCCTTGTGTTGGGTTCCTGCCTCGAGGGGCTTGGTGATAGTGGTTATCATTTTTGGAGGGCCAACAGTAATCGGTTTTGAATGGCTCTTGCTATATGTGCTTACGTGTTTACTTCGCCCTCTTTTTCCTTGGGCTGGTCTTTGAAGTTTTCCCCCATGTCAATCTTACCGCTCCTTACCGCGTTCTCAATCATTTCACCGGACATTACCATATCCGAGAAGCCTTGGTAGCACTCCCCAACATGTGGTTGATGACAGGGCTTTCAAAGTGTTGATAAACAACATGGTGACCTCTTTTTCCAAAAGGGGCGGCTGGACTTGTGTTGCCACTTCTTCCATCGTGGCGTACTGCCTGAAATTCTCGCTAGGCTTTTTCTCCATGTTTTGTAACGTAATTCGATCGGTGTTATATCCGTTACATGACTGTATTGCTTCATAAAAGCTTGCGCCAAGTCTCTCCATGAACAACTTTAGCACGACTCAGTTGGTTGTACCATTTGGCTGCAGATTATCAAACTGTCCTGGAAGTAGTGGATTAACAGCTGATCATTGTTGACGTATCCTGTCATTCTTCGACAGAACATAGTTATATGAGCTTCAGGGCAACTAGTCCATTATATTTTTCGAATTCCGGCATTTTGAACTTAGGTGGGAGTACTAAATCAGGGACCAAACTCAGATCCTTGCGTCAACCCCGCGATGATAGTCGATGTTCTCCATGACTCTAAATTTTTCCTCTAACCATCTACATCGGTCCTCCAGCTGTTTTGGCAGGTTCATTCTGTTTTTTCTGTTTTTACCACGTCATCGAGGTCCGGGACCACAGGATTAGTGGGATTATCTCCGGGATTAGAACCCGAGCCCATTTGAAAATGCACTGGTACCGAGGCACTAGCCAGATATTGAGGTCTAATGGTAACCGGTACCCTCTGTGGGTACACCTCTGGTTGTGCTTGGATGTTAGTTGGGGTGAAACCTGGAGGATAAACAGGGTCATCGTGATCCTCCCCAGCATCAACTACGGGGTCTTTTCCTTTGTTATTCCCTCCAGCCAATAACTGCTTTAATTGGTTCATCACAGTGTTCTGGGATTCTAACATGTCCTGCTGGATTTTTTCCAGTCGTTCATGCATCTGATCTTGCATCTCTCGTTGCAACTGTTCCAATCTTTCCAACCTTTGATCCATTACTTTTGTTTGGCGACGAGTACCGTAGTGATATTTGATTAGATTTTTGTTGGTTTCCAGGGTAACTGTCATAATTTAATTTTATTAGGGTCATTTTATGAAACTTACTGCATATGATGTAATGCAAATGTATGAGATGAATGCAAAAAGAGGCATTGATTCGAATTCAATTTCATTAGAAAACTCAACTAGAAAGCAAATTTCTTTACATAAAATAAATTACATATACGGCTTCGCCTTTATACCCAAGGCCTTAACCTTCCTAAGAAGCCAAGCTAAATCTCGACCTCGGCTTGATTCTGACTCATATTTTAAACTCAATACATCGGCCTGAACTGCTAATGTTTGCAGATGATCAGCCACTTCCCGCACTTGAGTCACAGCTTCGCCCATAACGTAATCTCTGTCTCTAATCTGCCTTTGAAATGATGAATTGCTCTTGCCATTGATCATTACTCCTCTCAAGGAGCTCCATTCGTAGCTCAGAATTGTGTAATGCGTCTCAAGCTCCTTACCTTTCCTTCAGTTCTTCGATCTTATTTAGCTTGCTCTTAATTCGATCATGGAGTTGCGACTACGGTACGAGTGAAGTGACTTTTCTAGCTCTGTCACTTTGGCCTTTAATCCTGCCTTCTCATTTCGGCACTCTAACAAACTCCTTTCCAAAGCGTTTTCTCGAGCTCGAGCATTTTGAAATTTCTTTTCCCATTGATCGGCCCTATTCTTTTCCTCATTGATCTCTTGTCGCCACTGCTCTGACGTTTTGCCCAGACCGACAGTCTCATCGACAATCGCAGCTTCTTGTAATCTGTTTTAGACTATCCAAATCCTCTTCAGCTTGTTCTTTCCCTTCCTTAATTCTCGGCTTCTAGCTTGTGGATATCGATGTCTAATCCCAAATGCACTCTTTCTTCTTCTAACTGTTCTATCCTCTTTCCCAACTCAGAATTTCTTTCTCAAAGTCTCGTTTGATGATCTCTAATTCTGACGGAACTACTTGTAGATGCTCTTCTATAGACTGAACGCAATCTTCCCTCGGCTTAGGGATGTTGTCATTGACTCTTTTACTCCACCACCCATAATATTCTGAAGTTGCCATCGCTCCTATGGTAAATCTTTTCATTCGGTGAACCTGTTTCCAAGCGTTAGATATTTCTCGAGTTTTTCTCTTGTAGTTTTCATCCTTATAAGAAAACTCACATGAGCCAACCCTTGTGTTGCTGGTATGAACTGTCTCGATCTATATTGTCTTAATACGAGTAAAGGGGCATAACCGATAGCTCCCCAAATTCCGAGTAAAGGGACCCAGTCGAAATCACCACATCGATACAGGATCTCGTCGGGTACCATCCAAGGAGCTTTCCATTCAACGTCATCCTCCTGAAGATTTTGGAGAATCGTCATCCATTCTCTTCCGTGATGTCGTCTCGTCTGGTGTAGCAACTTGTTCCTTCAACGGGGAATAACCTTCTGAGAAGACTCGATAAGAGACATTTTCCACCTTCCAAAAGTGACTATGGAACCACACCAATAGTAGCTGTGCGCATCCGATGAACCTTCCCTCCCCTGCTCTTCGACATGCGCTTAGAGATCTGAAGGTTTCTGCTAAGATTGCCGGGATGGGCGTGACTCCCTTACTAAGCCGATCGAACAAATCAGAGACGGCCTCATCTACGTGCCCTAAAGCTCTAGGGAAAATTACCAAACCATAGATACCTAGAGCGAAGACATCCACTCTTTTCTTGACATCAGGGTGTGCTAATACTAAATCTCGCAAGCTTTTCCAAGGAACGCATTTACTGTCTCATTTCTGTTGGATCCGGGCAGCGACCCACTGTTCGCTCATCCCTGTAATGCTCATCAATTTTTTTAATAATGTCGGGACACTAGCAGCTCTAGAATAGGCTTTGTCAATTTGAATCTTTGGACACCGAAGCAAGGTCGTATATTCTTCCACGGTGGGCACCAAGTCCACTTTTCCAAAAGTGAAACAACTGTAAGCAGGATTCCAAAACTGGGCTAGGGCTCGGAATAAATGCTTGTCCACTTTGACACCAAGTAGGTGAGGTAAGTCCCCGTAATCACAGTAAAACATCTGCTTGGTCCCGTCGTCCCATTGATCCCATATTTCCTTCATTTCTCGCAGATCATTTTGGACTACGCTGATACGGGTGAAGTCCCATAACTCTGATACGTACCCTTCTGCAAGACTATCGCCTTTCTCTCTCCACATCGTCTCAGCCCATAATCGTACAGCTGCATTGTCTTCTACTTTATCAAGAAACCTCTTTTCCATGATAAGCTTTCTATCTATACTGAACGTGAATCGACACCTCTTTTGAAATGAAAATGCCATGCAATCACAAACAAAGCAAATTAGATCTATGATTTAAAGTAAACAATAATAAATAAAGCATCTATTCGGTAAGCACTAGGGTTTGGAATAGCTCTATCTCGGTGGGTTCTTATGGCTCGCTATGTGTGGTTTGGTTCTAAAGTAAGGGTACCTGAACCAGCAGATTCCTCGATCCTTACCCATTATAGGCTCATATGGACCGAGTTCAGTTCAGGGAATACATTTCCCTATGGCCATGCGGAGATGAAAATCTCACGAAGACATAGGTACGGATGTATCCCGGAAGCAATTCACTATCCCATGCGGAGGTGAAAACATCACGAAGGCGTAGTTTCTCACTCCCACTTAAAAGGTGTGACCAACGGTCATGCAATGGAATGTGCAGAAATATACATCTAAATTCTAAACAAAGCAGTAATTATAAACAAATAATAAAAGCCAAAATAAAGGCAAAAAGCAAGTTTTCAATTTTGACACAAAGACAAAAAGCAATCAACTCGTGGCTTGACTCTCTTATTTAATAGTCCCCAGTGGAGTCGCCAAGCTGTTGACACCATTTTTTTTTGAAAACGGGGTCGACTTGGATTTAAAAAAAAGAATGAAAACGGGAGTCGCCACCGATCCTTTTTTGACGAGGTGTGATCGGGTCACCTCACAAAAGTGGTTGTTTTTAATAAATGATTTAATTTTATTAAAACAACGATTTTGGTCTACGAAATTCAGAAAAATGAGTTCGGGAGCCGGTTACGCACGAGGAAGGATTAGCACCCTCGATACGCCCAAAATTGGTACCTAGTTGATTAATTAGTGTCTTAGTGTCGAAAATTGAAAATTTGAAGAGTTTTAAAAAATGCGATCCTTAAAAGAAAATCTGATATCGTGAATTGAAACATAAGATTCTCTTGTTCCGGAGGAATATCACATCCAGCACGTTAGGACACGATACTCTAACCATCGAAACCAAGATCACCTTATAGTTTAATGAAACCATACTTTGAAGCTTTAAGAGGATATTTGGCTATTTAGTCGAACGAGGAATCGAAACCCAGCACGTTAGGGCACGTTTCTCGATTTTCCAAACGCGAAATATTGCCTCATTTAGAAAAATTTTCTTTTGATGTTTAGTGTCAATGCTTGACAAAACAACAACGAATACGACGAGGTGAGCAAAGTAAAATGAGTAACAACAATGCAATAGGCAAAATGAAATGACGAGGCGATTACATAAACAAAGCATACAAATAAATAAATAGAACTATCATTTAAAGAGTGAAAGTGTTCATGAATAGAGAAACAAACACCAAATAACAATGATGACAATAAACACAATTATGTAACAATGTGCATGCATGTATAATTATAAGCCATGAAAGTACGAAATGCATATAAATTATAGAGTATGAAAACGTATATAAATATATACATATATAAAAACTGTAAGTATTATAAAATAAAAATGTAGGTATGTGCATATGTATACTTAAAAATGTATATAGGTATACTTATTTTTTAGATTATAAAATATACACAAAAAGAGGAATATATGTTTATACATATGTAGGAGTTATAAAATATAAAACACGTGTATGTACAAATCTATAACATAAAATGTGTGCGCATGTATATTATAAAAAAAATGTGTATATACGTGTATATATGAAAATAAAAGACCATATAGATTGTAGCATATAAAAAGTATAAGTATGTATATATATTGATTGTAAAAATATGTACGCATTAAGAAGCATGCATGTACATGTATATGACGAAATCTGAATTTTTTATATATATATATATGTATAGCATTAAGTAAAACATTAAATGAAACTGATTTTAAGCATGCATTTTTATAAGAAATAAAAATAAATAAATGATAAAAAAAACTTAAAGTAAAAAAAAGGGTCGAGGATCGAATTGGAATCAGGCCAATAATTTGGGGCCAAATTCGTAAATAAAAGGTTCGAGGGCCGAAGTGAAGCACGCGCAAAATGTGGAGGACCGATTGGGGAAATATGCCCAAGTCCAGAACGCAGCGTTTCAACTTGAAGAACCGCATGTGGTCAAAAGACCAGATCGAAACATAGGCAGAATTTAAAGCCAAAATCGCAAGAATAAAAAAACTACATTGAGTGCGCCTAGAAGAACCGGGGACTTAATGCGCAAATGTCCCCTTTAACAGGAATGCGCGGACCTTCAGCGGGTCGAGTCGCGCATACGGGTCTGAGGGGTAAACGGCGCCGTTTCAATATTTTATAAATTTAGAAAAAAAAATTTAAGAGAAAAGAAATAGAATGAAAATTCAGTTCTGTTACGAAACCTAAAAAAAACTAAAACTCTCCTACTTCCCCCCATTTTCTCTCCGATCGACGGACCATGCCACAGCCATGGCGAACGAGCAGTGGCCGAAGGTGGGTTTTTAACCTCTCTTCTAACAACCGATGAAGCCTGAACCTTCATGGCCCTAAAGCTGCGGGAAAGAAACCCAAACGCCACCCGTTCCGGCCCGATTTGGGTGACCCGAAGGATTCCGACGGCGGTACATGCGGGGGATTAGGGTTCGTTTCCTCCCTCTCCTCTTTTCATTGCTTTCTTTTTATTTAACAGATTCATGAAACAAAATAAAAATAGAAACAAAACGAAAACGATAAGTCAATAGATCAAAAAATATAAACCTTTGTTGTTCTTATTTCTGCTATTCGAAGATGTGTTCCCCCCTTTTCCTTTTTTTCCTTTTTGTTTTAATTTTTTCTCTGATATGCGTTTTCTTTTTAAAAAAAAGATCCCCCCATTTTCCAAAATACCCTTTCCTTTCAAAGTTTTCTCCCCCCGTTTTATAATCGATTACAATAACAAATAAAAAATGCCCTATTCCTCTGTTGTGGCTGCCTTCTTGTTGTTTGTGTTTGCAGGGTATGACCGGTGTTGGTGGTGGGGTGTCAGACGCATGGAGCGTGGTGGACGAGGGGGTAGTGCGCAAGGTGGCCAATGGTTGGCCGATGGTGGGAAGCGGCGGCTGACAAGGTGGGAGCTAGGGCTTGCTGCTGAAATCTTTTAAGCAGATGGGCTGTTAGGGTTTTAAAGTTTGGGCTCAGGTAGTTTTAGGATTGGGCTAGGTTGGTTTAGGGTATTGGGCTAGGTTAGTTGGGTTTTGGGTTTAGCCCAAAATTGGCCTGTACAGCAGGCATGGTCCATTTTACAAGAAATTATAATCTATCTTGCCTAGCTTTACATAATTACTTCAACTTAGTTTCTAGTCAACCATTTTCAAGTGTAAAGGAAGAAATGATTTCAGTCAATCAGAAATGTTAGTGGCTAAGTGCTAGTGGAGTCTCTCATTTGTGCCAGATGACTTTGTTGACCAAATTAGCATTATAAATAATGTAACACATTTGACAAATATCCGCAAACGAAATTAGTCAAATTTCTCACTTCATCACTAACAATATGTTCCCTTCTCTTTTTGTTATTCTCCTCTCTGTGTCATGGAAAAGTAGTAGTACTTTAGCTTATCCTTCTGAGGGGTTTCTTCATTGCCTTTCCCTTCATTTCGCTAACTCCACTTCCATTTCAAAGCTCGTTTACACACAACGTAATTCTTCATTCTCCTCTGTTTTGAAGTCATCTGCTCAAAATTTCAGGTTCACAACACCATCTACTCCCACACCTTTGTTCATTATAACACCACTGCAGCCATCCCACATCCAAGCAGCAATTTATTGCTCCAGGATACATGGACTGCATGTCAGAACTCGAAGTGGGGGTCATGACTTTGAGGGTCTTTCTTATACTACAGCAAATTATATAATTCCATTTGTTGTGATCGATTTGGTGAATCTTCGATCGGTTCAGGTTGACGTTGAAAAAGCTACAGCCTGGGTTGAATCTGGTGCAACTATTGGTGAATTGTACTATGGAATTGCTCAGAAAAGTAGAACTCTTGCCTTTCCGGCTGGTCTTTTCTACACTGTGGGTGTTGGTGGACAATTCAGTGGGGTGGCTATGGACCACTGTTTCGAAAATATGGTCTTGCAGCAGATAATGTAATTGATGCTCGTTTAATTGATGCCAAAGGGAGAATTCTTGATAGAAAATCCATGGGAGACGATTTGTTTTGGGCCATTCGAGGAGGTGGTGGGGGTAGCTTTGGGATAGTCCTTGCTTGGAAATTGAAATTGGTAGCAGTTCCAGCTAATGTTACTGTTTTTACAGTGAGGAAAACGTTAGAGCAAAATGCGACCAAACTTGTTCATCGGTGGCAGTCTATTGCGCACAAGTTTCCTAAAGAATTACTCATGTCCATTTTCATATCCAGTGTGAAATCAAGTGAAGCCGATAAGAAGATGACAATTCAGGCTAATTTTAGTTCCATGTTTCTTGGAAGCATTGATGAGCTTGTTCCATTGATGGAAGAAAGATTCCCTGAATTTGGACTAGTGAGAGACGATTGCTTGGAAATGAGTTGGGTTGAAGCCATCCTTTCAGCCCAAGGAGGAGTAGAGTTGGAAACTTTGCTTGAACGACATCAAAAAACGGGTGTTTCTCAGACATTCTTTAAGGCAAAATTTGATTATGTAAAACAGCCTATTCCTGAAATGGGGTTGGAAGGATTGTGGCCTATGTTTTATGAGGAAGAAGCAAAGATGGCAAATATATTCCTTGTGGCTTATGGAGGGAAAATGGATGAGATTCCCGAGACTGAAATTCCATTTCCCCATAGGGCTGGCACCATCTACAGCATCATATACGTGGTGGATTGGGATGAAAAGGATAATAGAAATTCCAAAAGGTTCTTGAATTGGATAAGGAGAGTTTATGATTATATGACACCTTACGTGTCAAATTCTCCAAGAGAAGCATATGTTAATTACAAAGATCTCCAAATTGGATCCAATAATATGTTCAGTTGTAAAGGGAGCTATGCACAAGCCAAGATTTGGGGTCGTAAATATTTCAAAAACAACTTCGATAGGTTGGTATATGTAAAGACGAAGGTTGATCCAGAAAACTTCTTTAGGCATGAACAAAGCATTCCCCCTCTTTCATGTTTCTGATACAATTTCTTTGTCAAGCTTTCTAGTGATGAATAATGAGTTAGTGATAAAACAATTTTAAACATGTACAACATCTCATATATAAATTTAGAATGATGAATAAGTTTATAGTCAAACTTCAACCTAAAATTTTAGAGGTAAATATTAAAACTATGCATGAACATTAATTCAATGTGCATTGTCATATATGAACTTCGATTTTGGGTAATTTTACATATGAAAATCACTAACAATATTATCGAATTAGCATAATTTTACGTTAGTATATTACATCACAAATAACTATATTAATCTAATATGAAAATAAATATATATGCGTTTCTTTAAATGTATATAATGGATCAAAATCAAAGTTTAATTTATACATATGGACCATGATTTAAGTTTTATGAATATAATTGCACCAAATAAAAAAAGTTTTATGAGTATAATTACACCAAATCAAAGTTTTGGTATCAAAATTTATATTTATTTCAAAATTTTAAAGTATTCATTAAAAAAATCATTATCAAGTTTCGGTCTTCTAATAAATTAGGAGATTAAACAACATGCCTATTATCATTACCAACAGTGTAAGTATTAAAATTGTTATACCCCACTCGAGCTAGACACGTAGCACTCCCAAAAGGCACCATGTGGACTCCTGAAGATGATTCTCCTCCCGTCAGTCAAGTTGTCCTCGATTGCTCATCGACATTTAAAAATGTGACCTTCAACCTTTAAAAAGTAGAGTTGAATTAGACCATCAACCTTTTAAAAATAATTGATTGTTATTTTCTTAACAGAAATATTGATAAAAATGTTAAATTATTAAACATGACAATCCACATGTATTTGACGTGGCATATAAGACAAATAATGCTATGTCAACATGAAGTACACGCGGATTGCCACGCTAATATCGTTAAAAATTAATGTTTTAGTCATCATTTTCATTAAAAAAAAGTAATATGGCTGTTTTTGAAAGGTTAATAGTTAAATTTAACTAAAAAAATAATAATGATTAAATTGACAAAAGATGTAAACCAGGGGCAGAGCCAGAGGGCTAACAGCCCCTCAAATGGAAATTTATCTTTTAGCCTCTTTATAATTTATAAAATTTTAAATAGTATTGGTAAAATTGTATTTTAGTCTCAAAAATTATAAAAAATGATTTAGTCCTCTAAAAATTATAAAGATATAAGTTAAAATGGTGAAATTATATTTTTATTATCATAAAAATATATAACTTAATTCCACCTAAAAAAAATTCTAACTTGGCTCATGATGTAAATATTGAAAAATTAAATTTATCATTATACTTTTAAAATTATAATTTAATTTAATTAAATATTTATAATTTATATGAAACCTACTCTAAGTTGGATAATCTTAGAATGTAAATTGCCCTAATTTTTACCTAATCCGCATTTCACTAATTGATATGAAATATAATCTTTTTAATGAAAGAACTAAAATTTGATAAACACAAAGTCAACACCTAAATGGAATCATTCATGTCATCATGGAAACTAGCAAAGCTCTTTTACCTAACACCATCCTCAACAAAGAAAATCTCAAATACCAAAATTCAGTTTCAGCTTTCATACACCCATTCCGGTTTATATTTACAACCAAAGCATCCAAAGCCTCAACTTCCACAAACAAGAATAAATTTAATTTATTAAAACTGTGTTGTTTCGATCAATATATTTCAGTGCTTTCGTACAAGATAAATATTTTAAAAATTTTCTTGGGCATTGAAGGGTGAATAACTAAAATTAAGTTTGATTTTTGTGAACTGGTACTAGATTAGATATCGGTTTAGTTGTAATTGAATTAAGTAACAAGTGAAGAACAACAAACAAAAACATTAGGATATTGGTTACGCACAATCTAGATTTTTTTATGTGTACAAGACCTTGCCCAGAAAGCCACGTATAAGTTATTATTTAAGTACTACAACTCACCATGTCATTACCTTACACTTAGAATAAAATCTAGATACTCTCCACTAAATCTATTGAATTTTTTTTCCATATATAGAATCAACTTACTCACTTGAGTTTTCTACACAAAATGTAGTTTTAAATCTCTAGAAAACCAACACTTTGGAGAAAGATTGTATTTGTTGGGATTAAAAAACATAATATCATCTTGTAATTTAGTATTATTTTAAGTCTCACACGTTAATCATACTGCTTTTCTTATTTTATTTTGGATAAAATTAAGGTTTAGCTTAAGAAGTTTAGGATAACTTTGGTTTCATATCTAGCAGACTGTCCACCAATCTTAGCATTATTAATAATGGGATTGCTAGCAACATGTTGCAATTCTCACATAACATAGATAGATCCAGAAACGAAATTAATTATCTCAATTCGTTGTCAATAATATGTTTCCATTTCTCTTTGTTGTTCTCCTCTCCTTGTCATGGAGAATTAATGCTTCAGCTCTGCCTGTTCAGGAATTTCTTCATTGCCTTTCCCTTCGTTCTCCGAACTCGTCTATTGCAAAACTCGTTTACACACAAAATAATTCGTCATACTCCTCTGTTTTGAAGTCAGCTGCTCAAAATTTCAGGTTCACAACACCATCTACGCCTACACCTTTGGCCATTGTAACGCCACTGCATGCATCCCACATCCAAGCTGCAGTTTATTGTTGCAGAAAGCATGGACTTCAAGTCAGGACTCGGAGTGGGGGTCATGACTTTGAGGGTCTTTCTTATACTTCAGCTTATAAAGTTCCGTTTGTTGTGATCGATTTGGTGAATCTTCGATCGGTTCGGGTTAACGTTGAAAAAGCTACAGCATGGGTTGAATCTGGTGCAACTGTTGGTGAACTGTACGATGAAATTGCTCGGAAAAGTAAAACTCTTGGCTTTCCAGCTGGTATTTGCCCCACCCTGGGTGTCGGTGGACATTTGAGTGGAGGAGGCTATGGCTTATTGTTTCGAAAATATGGTCTTGGTGCAGATAATGTAATCGATGCTCGTTTAATTGATGTTAAAGGGAGAATTCTTGATAAAAAATCCATGGGAGAAGATTTGTTTTGGGCCATTCGTGGAGGTGGTGGTGGTACCTTTGGGATAGTCCTTGCTTGGAAATTGAAATTGGTCGCAGTTCCAGCTAATGTTACAGTTTTTACAGTGAGGAAAACGTTAGAGCAAAATGCGACCAAACTTGTTCATCGGTGGCAGTCTATTGCGCACAAGTTTCCCAAAGAAATGCACCTGAGCATTGCCATAGCAAGGGCGAATTCAAGTGAAGATGAGGAGAAGATGACAATTCAAGCAAGTTTTACTTCCACGTTTCTTGGAAGCATTGATGAGCTTATTCCATTGATGGAAGAGAAATTCCCTGAACTTGGACTAGTGAAAGAAGATTGCTTGGAGATGAGTTGGGCTGAATCTAATCTCTACTCTTTCCTATTTTTACTCAGATCACCATCGGAAACTTTACTTAATAGGAATCAAAAGTCATCTATTTCAAAAACATTCTTCAAAGCAAAATCTGACTTCGTAAAACAGCCCATTCCTGAATCGGCATTTGAAGGATTGTGGTCCAAGTTTTACGAGGATGAAGCAAAATCTGCAATTATGGTATTTGTGGCTTTTGGAGGCAAAATGGATGAGATTCTTGAGACCGAATATCCATATCCTCACAGAGCTGGTAACCTCTACACCATCTTATACACAGTAGATTGGGAAGAAAAGGAAAATATAAACTCTGAAAAGTTCATGAGTTGGATGCGGAGAGTTTACAATTACATGACCCCATACGTTTCAAAATCTCCCCGAGAAGCATATATTAATTACAGAGATCTTGACATTGGGACGAACAAAATTAACAACCGCAAGAGAAGCTATGCAAAAGCTAGAGTTTGGGGTGTTAAATATTTTAAGAACAACTTCAATAGGTTAGTGAATGTAAAGACAATAGTTGATCCACAAAACTTCTTCAGACATGAACAAAGCATCCCTCCTCTTTTCTTATCGTGGAAACGGAGCGACCATAAAAAGCACTTAAGCTCATAGAATTTTTAAAAGATTCATACTTCTCATGTTATTATAGATAAAATAAGATTTATCTGTGAAGTACTTTTATAGTGCTGAATTATAAGTCATTCATACACTATTATAAGTTTAATGTACACTACATCAAATACAAATTTATAATAAACTATTATAGTTTCTCCTCCTCCTCCTTTTTTGTTATCTAATCCCCAGTTTCACTAATTTGTAACTATACTATTGAATTTATATTCGTTATCTTAATTATACATCGATAGTATTATCTTTCTGTAAGTCCTTACATAAACTTTTTTGGGATTTGTGATAATCAAGAGTGAAGCTAGAAAATTTTTGTAGAGGAGTCGAAATTAAATTGTAATTTTTACGATAGTAAAAATGAAATTTCAACATTTGAATAGCTTATATTTTTATAATTTTTAAAAGATTAAATCGAAATTTTATCATTTTTAGAGGGAGCAAAGTGTAATTTTACCTTTACTAATTTAAAATTTTAAAAATTGTAAAGGATCTAAATAGAAAATTTTTCATTTTAAAGGGATCGAGGCCCCTACCAAGCCCCCTAAATGCACCACTGATGATCATCCTTCTCAATATTCTTCAAGATATAAATTTCAATTCTCAACATTAGTTAACAAGTGATGGTGTCTGCATAAAAACTACCATTGAAAGTTTGAACATGAGGGGTTTCAACAAGAAAACATAATAGAAAGCCTAATCTCTCTAGATATGCAGGAAACGTGGCAACATGGCAACGTGGCAACGTGGCAACATAATTGAAAGTTTTAGTGGTTTGTTTTTAATAATTTCATTATAGGCTCTAATCATATTTGTTCTTTTTGATAAATTTTCTAAAATTATCTATAGCCCATCCCAACCCATAGATAAGGATAATGTGCTTCAGCGCACTCGACAATTTTAATGACTTTTTTAGAGTGCTAAATGTACTATTTGCAGCACTTCTATAAATGCCACAAACGGTTTATAAGCGCCCCTAAAAATGTGCAAATGTTGCTAACATCTTTTGAGATGCTTTTGGTGGTGCGTTTGTAAGCGCCGCTAAGTTTGCTTTTTAGTGATGTTTAGAAACGTCACTATAAGTTAAAAAAGTGTCACTATAACGTCACTACACTCAACCATTATTGGTCTTGAATATTCTTTTTAATATAAGATACTTTTTGCTTTAGTTTTATTAGAAATTATTTACGAATTATATTTAATTTTAGTATTTCATATTTTATACTTCAGAGTTAGTTAATATGAAGCAGCAATCACTTTGTGTTGTATTATGGTAGTTATTTATTACATGTATAAATATTTAGGATACCCAAAATTTAAATGTATATAATTGAATAAAAATTAAAATTGTATATATACAATTGAATTAAAATTAAAAATTTTTTAGTACAATTATATTTCATATTATAATTCGTTTATAAAATTAATAAATTTTTAAATATAATTGTTAAATGAATAAATTATTATCGATTATATTTTTCGAGAAATAGACACATGTTAATACAAGTATATGATACAACTTATTCAATGATAATTTTCATTGTCAATCGGGATTAGTTTTTTTTTTCTTTAATCCGGTGCTTGGAGCTACGCTGATGGCAGGCATGTTGATGTATTATGCAAATAGAGGGTTAAATATTTTTATATATATATAGACAACCCTCTTTATAAACAATCATCCTTTATAAGAATATTTCATTATTAGAATGAATAAACTTGATTTTCTATAATTGTCTCTTGTCTCAAATTTTAGTAAAATTAGTTCTATTCATTGGAAGTCTTGCCTTTCCGGCTGGTAATGGCCACACCGTGGGTCTTGGTGGACATTTAAGTAGTGGAGTAGGCTTCGGTGTGTTGTTTCGAATGTATGGTCTTGCTGCGGATAGAAAATCCATGGGAGAAGATTTGTTTTGGGCCATTCGAGGAGGTTGGGGGGGGGGTAGCTTTGGGATTGTCCTTGCCTGGCAATCGAAATTGGTCCCAGTCCCAGCTAATGTTAATGACTTACTGTTTATACAGTGAGGAAAACGTTAGAGCAAAATGCGACCAAACTTGTTCATCGGTGGCAGTCTATTGCGCACGTGTTTCCCAAAGAAATACACTCGAGCATTGCCATATCAAGGGTGAATTCAAGTGAAGAGAATGAGAAGATGACGATACAAGCAAGTTATGGTATTTGTGGCTTATGAAGGGAAAATGGACGAGATTCTTGAGATTGAATATCCATATCCTCACAGGGCCGATGACCTTTACAGCATTTTATACGTAGTGAATTAAGAAGAAGAGGAGAATAAAAACTCTCAAAAGTTAATGATTTTACAATTACATGACTCCCTATGTTTCAAAATATACAGAGATATTGACATTAGGACTAATAAAATTAACAACGACAATGTAAACTACGCATAAATCAAGTTTTCGGGTCTTAAATATTTTAAGAACAACTTCAGTGGATTGATGCATATAAAGACAAAGGTTGGTCCCCAAAACTTGCATCTCTCCTCTTTCGTTATTGAGGAAACTTGAGAGCAACATTAAAAATCATCGAAGCTTGTACAATTTCTAAAAAATTCAAACTTCTCATGTTATTATAAATCATATAAGATTTTTCTGTCAAATACTTTTATAATGTTGAATTTTGAGTCATTCATAAACTTCTTCAAGCACGAACAAAATAAACCTCCTCTTTCGTAGTTGTAGAAAGGAGAACAATCTTAAAAATTACTAAAACTCAATAGAATTTCTCCATCAAATGCTTTTATAACGTTGAGCGAGTCATTTATAAACTATCATATGTACATCAAATATAATTTTATAATAAACTAAATTAGTTTTAGGTCAATTTTTTTTATCTAATCCCTTATTTGACTAATTGGTAACTGTAGTATTCTCTTAGAAAAAAGAGTGTACTATATTGTAGATTTTTTTTTCTTTCCTATAACTATTCATAGTCATTTCTTAATCCATAAATAGAAAGATAATGCGTTTCAGTGCGCTCAAACTCATATTCTCCTACATTAACAACAGTACACATACCAATCGAGCTAAGACTCAATCAACTATATTATAGAATTTTTAATTGAAATATTGATAAGACATTGATATATATTTTTGTTGTCAATTGATACATATTCTTAAACGAATTCGATACTTGGAACTTGTAAAACATAAGATTAGAGTTCTACAAGGAAGTCTAATGCAAGAAATTGAAAGACTATAACAATCCAAGAGCCCACACATAAGCATGGAGAAAATCTTGATTCATCTAAGTTTTAATATACGGGGATAAATCTCAAATGGGCGGCTATGAAGTTGACCTTGCCTTGTGGTTGCTTCTTCAACATAATTCTAGCGTGTATAAAAATATATATTTTAAATCTCTAGAAAACCCAAGACTTTAGAGAAAGATAGTACTTGTAAGGATTAAAAACATAAATATGATCTTGTAATTTAATATTATTATAAGACTCGCATTATAATGATTATGTATTCTTTAATTTATTTTGAATAAATTAAGATTTAGTTTAACAAGAGAATAGTTTAGTAAAACTTTGGTTTCATATCTAGCAGACTGTCCACCAATCTTAGCATTATTAATAATGTGATTGCTTGCAACACATTCCAATGCCCACAAAACATAGATAGATTCAAAGACGAAATTAATTCATTGCCAATAATATGTTTCCATTTCTTCTTATTGTTCTCCTCCCCTTGTCATGGAGAATTAGTGCTTCAGCTCAGCCTGCTCAGGAATTTCTTCATTGCCTTTCCCTTCGTTTTCACAACTCTTCTTCCTTTGCCAAACTCGTTTACACCCAACATAATTCATCATACTCCTCTGTTTTGAAGTCATCTGCTCAAAATTTGAGGTTCACAACACCATCTACGCCTACACCTTTGGCCATTGTAACACCACTGCTTGCATCCCACATCCAAGCCGCAGTTTATTGTTGCAGAAAACATGGACTGCAAGTCAGGACTCGAAGTGGGGGTCATGACTTTAAGGGTCTTTCTTATACTACCACTTATAAAGTTCCTTTTGTGGTGATCGATTTGGTGAATCTTCGATCGGTTCAGGTTAACGTTGAAAAAGCTACGGTATGGGTTGAATCTGGTGCAACTATTGGAGAATTGTACTACGAAATTGCTCGGAAAAGTAGAACCCTTGCCTCTCCGGCTGGTATCGGTCACACCGTGGGTGTCGGTGGACATTTGAGTGGAGGAGGCTATGGCGTATTGTTTCGAAAATATGGTCTTGGTGTAGATAATGTAATCGATGCTCGTTTAATTGATGTTGAAGGGAGAATTCTTGATAAAAAATCCATGGGAGAAGATTTGTTTTGGGCCATTCGAGGAGGTGGTGGTGTTGGAACAATGGCAGCAGCAAACATCAAAGCAAAGTTGCAACTCAGTGTTTGCAAGACTGAAGCAAGAAGAATCGAGGCAAAAGCAAAGCAAAAATTTGGCCAAAAGTCAAAATACTCAGCAATGTTGTGACTAAACATACATCATTTTTCATTCAACTTGAAATATATAAAGAGTTACATTGTACATTGACAGTTACCTAATGTATTTAACTGCCCCAACTAATACAAACCTAGTCACTAGCCAAAAAATAATCAAACATAGCTGACCAATCAGCCATTACATCAAAAGATCTTGTCACTAACTTAAGTTTAACTAGCATTACAAACAAACTAAAGTTGAACTGAACCAAATTACATCAAAACAAAGCAGCAAAGTTGGTTGCTTCATTCGGTTCAAAAACCATTCGTGCGCACCAAGCAAAAGGAGCTGAGCTCGATAGCTGCTGGTCTCGGCAGTAGCAAGCTTTTGGCTCCATGTTGCATTGCAGTCCAGCTTTCAACACTCCTCCTTGGACTGTATGCAACACATTCCAATTGCACTTCTCAAAGATTCAAATCGAGCAGCCCCTAAGGGCTTGGTCATTATGTCAGCCAATTGTGCTCCTGAGCTGCAATGCACAAGGCTGACTTCCTTTGCTTGTTCAGCCTCTCTAACAAAATGCATTTTGATCTTAAAATGCTTAGTCTTGCCATGGAACACAGGGTTCTTGGCTATTGCAACTGCAGACTGATTGTCCACCCAGATTTCAGTTGCTTCATCTTGAGTTTCATTAAGGTCATAAAGCAGCTTTCTTAGCCAAATGGCCTGATTAACTGCTCCTGATGCAGCAATGTACTCTGCTTCTGCTGTGGACTGAGCAACAGTTTGTTGCTTTTTAGAACTCCAGCAAAACATGCCCGATCCAAGTGTGAAGAAGTATCCAGAGGTACTCTTCATGTCATCGAGAGATCCTGCCCAGTCGCTGTCAGAGTAGCCTTCTAGTTTCAGTTGGTTCTGACTTTCAAACATTACACCAAAACTAGCAGTGCCCTTGATGTATCTAAGGATCCTTTTTGCTGCCTTCAAATGTGCCTCATTGCAACAATGCATAAATCTCGATAACAGGCTGACACCAAACATGATATCTGGCCTGGTTGCTGTTAGATACAACAGACAACCAACTAGGCTTCGATAGTGCCTCTCATCAACCCTCTGCTGATCACCACTGCTAGTCAGCTTTTCTCCTTGAGCCACAGGTGTGCTGACTGCTTTACAGTTATGCATGCAAAATTTGTCTAGGATCTTCAAAGCAAATGAGTGTTGGCTGATGAAGATACCTCGATCAGATTGGTGCACTTCCATGCCAAGGAAGTAAGTCATGATCCCCAAATCTGTCATCTCAAACACTTGCTGCATTTGGACCTTGAACTGATCAATGAGCTCGATTTTGCTCCCTGTCACAAGCAAATCATCCACATACAAGGAGACTATCAGCAAGGTTTCATGTTCTGACCTTTTAACATATAGAGTAGGCTCACTAAGGCTCTTTACAAATCCAAGTTTGGTCAGGTAGGCATCAACTCTGTCATACCAGGCCCTTGGTGCCTGTTTCAGGCCATAGAGGGCCTTTCTCAACTTATACACTTTGTCTTCATGTCCAACAACTTCAAAACCTTCAGGTTGCTCGATGAAGATCTCCTCCTTGAGAAAACCATTCAGGAATGCTGATTTGACATCCAATTGGTGAACTCTCCACTGCTTCTGAGCTGCTAAAGCAAACAGCAGCTTAATTGTATCCAGTCTTGCCACTGGAGCAAAAGTTTCTAGGTAGTCAACACCATACTGCTGACTATAGCCCTTCACCACAAGCCTGGCCTTGTGCTTGTTCAGTGAGCCATCAGCATTGTACTTGGCCCGATACACCCATTTAACTCCTATGACCCTCTTGTGTTCTGGTCTGCTCACCAACTCCCAAGTCTGATTTTTGTTGATCATTCCCAACTCAGCTTCCATAGCTTTCATCCAGCTTCTGTTTTTAGCAGCCTCTTCAAAGTCTGAGGGCTCAATCACAGCAACATTGCACCTCTGATAGACATCAGCCAAAGTTCTGGTGCCCCTCACTGGTATATCATCGACAGCATCATTACTTGGTCCTTCTTCTGCAGGTTCAGCAACCAAGTCTAACTGGTCCAATTCAGACAAGTCAGTCTCAACACCATTCCAATTCCACACTTTTCCTCATCAAACTTTACATCCCTGCTGACTAAAACCTTCTTTGCTGTAGGATCATACACTCTATAGCCCTTCTTGTTGCTGCTGTAGCCAACAAAGATTCCTGGAGTTGCTCTGCTCTCAAGCTTGGTCCTTTTCTCTACTGGAATAAGTGCATAACATACACAGCCAAACACTTTTAAGTGTGTTACCACAGGTTTGACTCCATGCCAAGCCTCAAAAGGAGTCTTATCCTTGACTGCTCTAGTTGGCAGTCTGTTGAGCAGATACACTGAGGTGTTGACTGCCTCAGCCCAAAACTGACTTGGAAGCTTGCCTTGGAACAAGAGGCACCTGGCCATGTTCAGTACAGTCCTATTCTTTCTCTCACAGACTCCATTCTGTTGAGGAGTATAGACTGTTGTGAGCTGATGGTGAATCCCAGCACTGTCACAAAGCTTCTGAAATCTCTCAGACACATATTCAGATCCATTATCAGTCCTCAAGACTCTAATTTTGCAGCCTGACTGATTTTCAGCATAAGCCTTGAATTTGCAGAAGGCTTCAAACACTTCTGACTTTTGCTTCAAGAAGTAGACCCAGCACAACCTTGTTAAATCATCTATAAACAGGGCAAAGTACCTGTTCTTACTGATTGAAGGTGTTCTCATAGGGCCACAAACATCAGAGTGCACCAATTCAAGCTTGTCTTGAGCTCTCCAAGCACTGTCAGTAGGAAAAGGCAGTCTAGCCTGCTTACCAAGCTGACAAACCTCACAAACATTCCCACTAGCTTCAATTTTTGAAATGTCATCAACCAGATTCAGCCTATGTAACAGATCGATGGATCTAAAATTTGCATGGCCTAGTCTCCTATGCCACAAGTCAGTGCTTTCAACAAGGCTGGTGTATGCCTTTCTTTCTATTTGGCTAACATCCAGCATGAAGCACCTATCAGTCATAGAGACTGTGACTAACTCCAGACCATTCATGTCTTGAACAATACAGCAACCATCCTTAAAAACCAATGTATAGCCCTTTTCAACTAATTGGCCTACACTAAGCAAATTCTGGTCTAAGTCAGGTACAAAAAACACATCTGAGATCAGCTTGTTACCTGAACCAGTGCTAATCAACACACTGCCCTTGCCTTTAGCCTCAATCAGCCTACCATCTCCAATTCTAATCCTCCAGTGGAAGCTTCTGTCTAGGCTTTTGAACAGCTTCTCATCTGCTGCCATATGGTGTGAGCAGCCACTGTCTAGTAGCCAATCATTGCTGGCCTTGGTTGTGCCAACAAAACAAGTTGCTGTGAACACTTGCTCCTCCTGAGCTTGAATGTCCTCAGCAGGTCTAGCTTGTTGCAGAGTAGCCTCCCTTGGTTTGCCCTTGCACACCTTCTCCACATGGCCAAACTGCTTGCATTTTCTACACTGAATATCTGGCCTAAACCAGCAATACTTTTCTGAATGTGTTGTCTTCTTGCAATGAACACATGGTGGGAAAACCCTTTTTGCTTCATCTCTTCCTGACTTGACCCTTCTATTGTGCCAAGGCTTCTTGCCTTTTGCACTCACACTTGAGCCTTCACTGGCTTTAGCCTGGAAAGCAGCTTCAGGATTCTCCTCCTGCCTATTTGCCCTCCTTTGCTCAAGTGCATATAGGGAATTTATCAGCTCAGACAATGAAATGGCTGATAAGTCCCTCGAGTCCTCAAGTGAAGAGATTTTAGACTCAAATTTCTCAGGGAGAGTTGTAATAACCTTTTCAACAACTCTGCTCTCTGTGAAGTCCACTCCCAGGAGCCTAATGCTGTTGACAATGGCCATTATCCTGTCTGAGTACTGCTTGATGGTCTCAGACTCCTTCATCCTCAAATTTTCAAAGTCTCTCCTGAGGTTGATTACTTGCTGTTGCCTTGTCTTATCAGTCCCCATGAACTCCTCCTTCAGCTTCTCCCAAGCCTGCTTAGGTGAGTCACAGGCCATGATGCGAGTAAATATCACATCA
This sequence comes from Gossypium hirsutum, assembly GCF_007990345.1. NCBI lineage: Eukaryota > Viridiplantae > Streptophyta > Magnoliopsida > Malvales > Malvaceae > Gossypium > Gossypium hirsutum. The sequence continues at coordinate 107,655,398 of NC_053435.1, forward strand.
GAGACTCCATTTTGCAAGCAGGCCATAGCCTTATGCTTCTTGGCTCGCTCCTCAGTATGTTGCCTCATCTGTGCAATGGTGGGATTGGCTCTCAATGGAGGTGGTTCAGCATCATTCTCGATCACACTCCAAAGATCATGTGCCTGGAGATAAGTCTTCATTTTAACTATCCAAATGTGATAGTTTTCTCCAGTGAACACTGGTGGAGGTGGAGGAGTGAAACTCATTCTGCTAAACTGATTTTAAATGCTTCAATCTTACCAAATTTTGAACTTACTGCTGGTTTTGATTCGAACACAACAGATTGCATACAAAGGCCCCTCAAAGACTCGGGCTCATGATACCATTTGTTGGAACAATGGCAGCAGCAAACATCAAAGCAAAGTTGCAACTCAGTGTTTGCAAGACTGAAGCAAGAAGAATCGAGGCAAAAGCAAAGCAAAAATTTGGCCAAAAGTCAAAATACTCAGCAATGTTGTGACTAAACATACATCCTTTTTCATTCAACTTGAAATATATAAAAGAGTTACATTGTACATTGACAGTTACCTAATGTATTTAACTGCCCCAACTAATACAAACCTAGTCACTAGCCAAAAAATAATCAAACATAGCTGACCAATCAGCCATTACATCAAAAGATCTTGTCACTAACTTAAGTTTAACTAGCATTACAAACAAACTAAAGTTGAACTGAACCAAATTACATCAAAACAAAGCAGCAAAGTTGGTTGCTTCATTCGGTTCAAAAACCATTCGTGCGCACCAAGCAAAAGGAGCTGAGCTCGATAGCTGCTGGTCTCGGCAGTAGCAAGCTTTTGGCTCCATGTTGCATTGCAGTCCAGCTTTCAACAGGTGGGGGTAGCTTTGGGATAGTCCTTGCTTGGAAGCTGAAATTAGTGCCAGTTCCAGCTAATGTTACTGTTTTTACAGTGAGCAAAACGTTAGAACAAAATGCGACCAAGCTTGTTCACCAGTGGCAGTATATTGCACACAAGCTTCCCAAAGAAATACATACGAGCATCATCATTTCAAGGGTGAATTCAAGTGAAAATGAAAAGATGACGGTTCAAGCAAGTTTTACGGGCATATTTCTGGGAAGCACCGATGAGCTTGTTCCGCTGATGGAAGAAAAATTCCCTCAACTTGGAATAGTGAAAGAAGATTGCTTTGAAATGAGTTGGGCTGAATCTAATCTTTGCGCTACCCAATGTCCTGTTGGAGTATCATTAGAAACTTTACTCGAGAGAAGCCAAAAGTCAGTTCTTTCGAAAACGTTCTTCAAAGCAAAATCGGATTTTGTAAAACAACTTATTCCAGAATCAGCATTCCAAGGATTGTGGCCTAAGTTTTATGAGGACGAAGCAAAATTCGCAAGTATGGTATTTGTGGCTTTTGGAGGCAAAATGGAAGAGATTTCTGAGACTGAATCTCCATATCCTCATAGAGCTGGAAATCTCTACAGCATCTTATACGTGGTGGACTGGGAAGAAGAGGAAAATAAAAACTCTAAAAAGTTCATGAGTTGGATGGGGAGAGTTTACAATTACATGACTCCTTACGTTTCAAAATCTCCAAGAGAAGCATATAGCAATTACAGAGATCTTGACATCGGGGCTAATAAAATTAACAACGACAAAGAAAGCTATGCAGAAGCCAGGGTTTGGGGCCTTAAATATTTTAAGAATAACTTCGACAGGTTGGTGCATATAAAGACAAAAGTTGATTCCCAAAACTTTTTCAGGCACGAACAAAGCATCCCTCCTCTTTCGTAATTGTGGAAACGGGAGCAACCTTAAAAGATCACTAAAGCTTATAGAATTTCAAAAAATTCATACTTCTCATGTTATTATAGATGAAATAAAATTTTTATTCAAAAAATAAAATAAAATTTATTTGTTAAATGCTATTATAATGGTGAATTACGAGTCATTCACAAATATTTATGATTGCATCAAATACAAATTTATAAAAATTATAATAGTTTTAGCTTAATTTTTATCTAATTCTCTATTTGACTAATTCACAATTGTAGTATTATCTTATAAAAAACAGAGTACTTTATTATAGAATTTTTATTTGAAGCATTAATAACACTGATATATGTTTTAAGTGAAGTCTAAAACCATGAAGCTACGCCAAACGTCCAGCTGTTTTACCATCTTTAGTGAGAGTATCAACAAAGCTATTTGACTCCCTAATTCCTAGTTACAAGCACATTTCATTCCGCAATTTGTAGCACCCTCTCGATAACAGTGTTTAGTGTTGGATGTGAAAATGATTAAATTGATCAGTTTGATTTAACTGATTATTCTTATACTATAATTTAATATATACACAAAATTATCATAATTAGAATATAATTAATTTAATTGAAAAATTAAATTAACCAAAATTGAATTAATTAAGTGAATTGATTAAATGATTGTTGATTATATTTATCAAGCGATAGATTAGATAATATCTTTAGAGAATATATTATTATTCGAATTTGGTGCTTGAGGTTAAAACTAATGACAAATATAAAACACACACCTTGAAAGAGACGAAAAAAAATAAGAAAATGAATTTGTTACAATTTTATATGAGGAAATCTAATGCAAGAAATTTCCAGATTATAACAATCCAAAAGACCACATTAAGCGTGGAGAAAATTTAGGGAGACCAAAAATGGGTTTACATACATGACCTATTACAAGCATTTCCAAAGAAAAGTCAAAGATGCTCTGTATATGCTGCAAGTGGAGGGCAAAAAATTTCGGTCGGCTGACAACCTCTAAACAATGGAGTTGATGACTTTAACAATAGTAAAGGGAGCTATGTAGAAGTCAGCTTTTTGTTTGAACAGATTAATTATATAAAATTAAAATTTATTTATCACATTTCACACTGAATCAAAATCAATATATAATTTTAAGATTTATCATTTATATATTTGAAGCAATTAAAATTTTCTGTTATAGTTGTTAAATGAATAAATTATTATTGTGGAGCAATGGATAGATGTTCACATAGATGATGCTACTATCCAAGAAATCTTCATTGTCAATTGGGATCAGATTCGTATTTGAATTCGGCTCTTGGAGCAAAGCTAATGGCAATTATGTCAAATACGACAGCTGAAACAATGGGCGGCCATGGCGTTGACCTTGCCTGTTGTTGATTCTTCAACGTAATTTTGGTTTCATATATGGCAGATGACCCTGCCCACCAACCTTAGCATTATTAATAACGTGATTGCTTGCAACACATTTCAATGTTCACATAACATAGACCCAGAAATTAAATTAAATATGTTTCCTTTTCTTCTTATTATTATCCTCTCCTTGTCATGGAGAATTAGTGCTTCAGCTCAACCTGCTGAGGAATTTCTTCGTTGCCTTTCCATTCGTTTTCACAACTCTTCGTCTATTGCGAAGCTCGTTTACACACACCATAATTCTTCTTACTTCTCTGTTTTGAAATCATCTGCTCAAAATTTCAGGTTCACAACACCTTCTACGTCTACACCTTTGGCCATTGTAACACCATTCCACGCATCCCACATCCAAGCAACAGTTTATTGTTGTAGAAAACATGGACTGCAAGTCAGAACTCGGAGTGGGGGTCATGACTTTGAGGGTCTTTCTTATACTACAGCTTATAAAGTTCCGTTTGTGGTCATCGATTTGGTGAATCTCCGATCAGTTCAGGTTAACGTTGAAAAAGCTACGGCATGGGTTGAATCTGGTGCAACTGTTGGTGAATTATACTATGAAATTGCTCGGAAATCTAGAACTCTTGCCTTTCCTGCTGGTATCGGCCACACAGTGGGCATTGGTGGACAATTGAGTGGAGGTGGCTTGGGCTCATTGTTTCGAAAATATGGTCTTGCCTCGGATAATGTAATCGACGCTCGTTTAATTGATGCTTATGGGAGAATTCTTGATAAAAAATTGATGGGAGAAGATCTGTTTTGGGCCATTCGGGGAGGTGGTGGGGGTAGCTTTGGGATAGTTCTTGCATGGAAATTGAAATTGGTTCCAGTTCCAGCTAATGTTACTGCTTGTACAGTGAGCAAAACGCTAGAGCAAAATGCAACCAAACTGGTTCATCAGTGGCAGTCTATTGCGCGCAAATTTCCCAAAGAAATACAATCGAGTATTGCCATAGCAAGGGTGAATTCAAGTGATGATGGGAAGATGACGATTCAAGCAAGTTACGGTTCCGTGTTTCTTGGAAGCATTGATGAGCTTATTCCATTGATGGAAGAGAAATTCCCTGAACTTGGACTAGTGAAAGAAGATTGCTTGGAGATGACTTGGGCTGAATCTGTTCTCTACAGTGCCCTGTCTATAATCGGATTACCATTGGAAACTTTACTTAATAGGACTCAAAAGTCAGCTCTTTCGCAAACATTCTTCAAAGCAAAATCTGACTTCGTAAAACAACCTATTTCTGAATCGGGGTTCGAAGGATTATGGCCCAAGTTTTACGAGTATGAAGCAAAATCCGCAGTTATGGTATTGGTGGCTTATGGAGGCAAAATGGATGAGATTCCTGAGACCGAATATCCATATCCTCACAGAGCTGGCAACCTCTATAGCATCTTATACGTGGTGAATTGGGAAGAAGAGGAAAACAAAAACTCTGAAAAGTTCATGAATTGGATGAGGAGAGTTTACAGTTACATGACTCCCTACGTTTCAAAATCACCACGGGAAGCATATGTGAATTACAGAGATCTTGACATCGGGACTAACAAAGTTAACGACGAAAAAGGAAGCTATACAGAAGGTAAGGTTTGGGGTCTTAAATATTTTAAGAACAACTTCGACAGGTTGGTGTATGTAAAGACAAAGGTTGATCCCCAAAACTTCTTCAGTCACGAACAAAGCATCCCTCCTCTTTCTTAATTTCGAAGTGTAGAATTTCTAACAGAAATTTATGGATGATGTTTTTATATATCATATAGAATTTGTTTTAAAATACTTTTATAATACTAAATTACATGTCATTCATAAACTATTATACATATGATGTAGACTACTACATCAAATATAAATTTATAATAAACTATTATAGTTTCATCACAATTTTTATCTAATCCTCTATTTCACTAATTGGCAACCATAGAATTGACTCGTCAAAAGAACTAAAATTTGAACTCAAATCATGAAAAAGTCGCAATTTTGGTATAATTATTTTTAGGTCCCTTGACCTTGACTACTTAATTCTTTTTCTAAAAAATAATGCCACGTAGTAGCATCCAATCAGTCTACATGTTAAGCCATGTCAAATTTTAACATCATTCAAGGAAGGTACCACACTAATAAGTGGAGTTAAAGTTGAGGTATCAAAATTGATTTTTTAAAAGTTTAAGTATCACATTAGAAGACTTGTTAAAGTTTAGGTACTAAATATATATCATTACCCATTTCAATAATAACAGACAAGATTATCTATAATAAAATATGTTTTTTATAAATAATGTCACTCGATGTGATAAAAATGATCCAAGTGTCAAAAAATGTAAAATTTTAATATTGTCGAAAACCCTAAATATCATACCAATTAACTTGAAACACACACAAACTTACCACTAAACTAGTGACCTAATTGGTTGTCCACCTTCAAATCTTCATCTCATTAAACTACCTTAATAATAAATCATATGTTTATTTAACTTTTCATTTTGAAAACAATTAAAATAATTTATACAACATTATACGTATTAAAATAATAGTTAAATGTTGTGAATAGATTCCTGAGTTCAAGCTAGACAGGTTTTGATTAAAGGTGTTCATAGGTCAAACTAAGTCAACCTCAAACTGAGTTTAAGCATGATATTAACATTATTGATAAAGCTTGACCCGACCTAAAATATAGGCTTAAAATTTTATCTAAATTTGTTAATATTTATAATTAATTAATCCAAACTCATTTTAAACCCGTTTTTAACTTAATATTTAATAATTTTATATATTTTTTCAATAGCTAAATTTTTCTTGAAAAATATAAAGGCCATGTTGTATTTTTTGTTTTCAATAAAATTAATTGAAATCCATTGATGATATTTTTAAAGGTTTGTTTGTGATTTGATGTTGAAATGAGGGGATTAAAATTAACGATAAGAGGATGAAATCTGAAAAGCTTGTTATATGAGGATGAAAAACCAAACACTAAATTTTCACATAATCATACGTGGACAGCTTACGTCTCCACTTCTTTGTGTTGGTCCAATTAAGGAAGCATCTCTTTTCTTTTCTACCAGTGTTGTTTACTTTTTACCCATTTACATGTAGTAAATATTTATAAATAAAATGAATATTTTAGAAACAACTTAATCATAAATTTAAGTATTACCATTAAAAAATTCTCTCTTATGAGACTTTGACCCTAATATTTGTTGAATCCACTATCAATTTTCAATTTAACTCTCGATTTAATACCAATTAAATCTATAAATTAATTTAATCAATCTTTTAACCTTTTACTATTCCAACGATTCACTCAAAATATTTATCTAATCAATCTGAAAGATAAATTCAATCCAATTTCATCCACACTCAAATAAAGAAAAGGACAAGCAACGTTGCAATTTTCATTTTGACAAAATTACATTAGCTGCCCTTTTCCAACCAAAAATCAAAATCCACGAAAAGGATGACAGTCAGTCTGCATCTCATGGAAACTCCGCCCCTAGATTCTTTGTTGATCCCTCCCCCCAAAATATCTTCCTTTTTAAATCCAAATTTTATTTCCTTTCAATTTAGTCCTCCAGATATTTTCACCTTACTCTACTCGCTCGTCTATTCCTTGACTACTCGCCTCTATTAATCCCCATTTTCACTTCCTTAAAAAATTAAAAAAAAATTCATACATTGGGTTAATAATTAATGTTAAAAAAAACCATATTTTGGATGATTAATTATGTTTATAAATATTATTTTAAAAAATTTAAAAGAATTCAAAATTATATCCAAACTAAAATGATTTTAGCATAATTATATTTTGTATTGTGGCAACATGTCTATTTATTCACTTATAAAAACTAAAAGAATTTTAAAAAATAATTAGACAAATTAAGACAGATGGCAGTTAAGTGCAGCGAGTATAAAATGGTACTCTCACCAAAACTCTGGTGTATTTATTTATTTATTTTGGTACTCTTACCAACCTTGTCAAAAAGATAAACCAATCCTTTTTGGCTGCACTCTATTATATAAAACCCTTGAAACCCATTCATAAAGATCGCTTAAATCAAAAGAAAAAAAAAATTGAAGAAGGGGATTGCCAATTAAAAGAAGAAAAACCAAACCCAACTGTTTGTTTCTCGGAAATCTGAACGGGAAAAGAAAAGGGTTTCTTTTTTGTATTTGGCTTAGCTTTGGAAGCCATGAACTCTCACTTGCTGCCCAGCAACAACCAAAACGAGTCATGGACGGACGAGAAACATGTGCGTTTCTTAAACTCCATGGAAGCATGGTTCGTCCGTACAATGCTAGAGAACAACGATCTTTATCATCTTCGTCTCGACCGTCACCTTCCCGACAGCTCCGAGTCTACTCTCGACTGCAAACAACACAATGTCCAGTCCAGAAGAAAACATGCTTCTTCAGGTAATGTTATTATCAGTTTACCCTTTACATATTTCATCGTCTTAAAGCAACTTCTGACTCTATGAGAAAAAGTTTTCGAGACAATTGATCGAAACTCAAATAATGGCCGGTATTGTTCAAGGAGGAGAAAACTTGGATTGATAAAGATACGACCTCCTGCTGCAAGGTTGACGCGATAAGTGTCAATGTGTAGTACTGCTGAGAGTTGGATCAAATATGTTTCCAAAATTTCTCCCTTTGGTCCCATGTTGCAAAAGGGTGCATTAACACAATATCTCTTCCACCGCCATTAAAACTCTGTATTGTTATCAAGTACCAAAAGCTGGAAGGATTTTTTCAGTCCGCCGTAAAAAAAGCTATGAAACATTCACTCGTGAATTTCATTTTCTTTTTCTGAAAAGACATTTAAAATGCGTTTTTTTGAAAAAAACATATAAAAATGTAAAATATGCCTGGAGATATTTGTAGCTATGGGTCACTTTACCCTTATTTTTTAATCATCTTTTAATTATTCTTTGTCTTGGTCCATTTTTATGATCCTCAACAATAGATTCCCTTATCACAACAAGAAGCAAAATGAAAGTCAAGACTGATAAAAGATCAAAGAGACCATCATCATCATCACAATCTCAGCGGTATGATTCATCAGAAGATCAGGTTGGTCACTTGATCTTAATTGTATGGACCCAGAAAGCTGGCAAAGCTCCAATCTTTGCTACACAATGTCTTAACTGTCTCTGACATTGATGAATTTTTTTGAGTCTTAGCAAAGCAAATAAACTTCTGTTTTTGTTGTTGTTGTTGTTTCTTCTCTCTCTTATAATGTGTGGGGTTCCATTAATTTGATCTTTTTTTTGCAGGTGGTCCCAGAGATCATAAACAGAACAGATGATAAAGATGGTGAGAAAAGATCTTTTCCCAACAAATTGAACTAATATATAAAAAAAAAAGATCAACTCTTCTTTGATTTGGGACCCTTTTTTCTATTAATTATTTTTTTCTTTTTTCTTTCGTTGTGTTGTCAATGTAGTGGGTTTTTTAGTAGAATAGTAGCAGAGAGTTTAATTTGTGTGTGTATGTACACTCTTTGAATAATATTTGGATTTTCTTTTGTAAGTTTTTTTTAGATAATTAATCATCAGAATTTTTTCTAATATAATAATTAAATATCGTCAAGAAATTAACTATGAACCTAAAATGGATATTAGAAATAAATTCCTAATTTTCACCAAAATAAATAAATAAATTCCTAATGACTTATGATTACTTTTGTCAAATAACAATTAGTACATTCTTCCCCACATCACTTTACATAAGATATTTTTAAATCAATTTTTAACTCTTTTAGTTTTTTCATTAATGCAATAAAAATAAAATATAATTAGTAAACTTAGTTTATAATTTTATTGTAGCGACGTAAAAAAAATTTTTAGTTTCGCTTGGTCATTAATTGTGGCGATTTATTAAACATTTGAAAACCAACTTTCGATTTTATTAGCAAAGGGAGTCGCCACCGATCCTTTTTTATAGGTGTGATCGGACACCTAATAAAATTATTTTTAAACAAAAAGAAGGCCAAATTTAGGTCTACGTGAAAGTCCAGAGAAAAATTGGGGTTCGGGAGTCAGTTACGCGCGAGGAAGGTATTAGCACCCTCGCGACGCCCAAAATTGGTATCTCATAAACATGTGTTGACTTGATTTTCAAAAATACGAGTTCAATATAATATTTAATAGTGATCCGATTGAAAAATGAGAATTTTTAGTTTTCGATTTTTTTTTAGAAATGGTGTCCCGTTTTTAACACAAGCCGACGAATTTCACCCAACATAGCGATGAAATCGATGGCTTAATATTAAATCGGTACATTGCCTTATTTTTGAAATTAATTAAAACATGAGAAAAAATATTCCTAAAGTGAGAAATTAAAAATAGATAAAGGACGCAAAAAAATGATATCATTAATGAAAAATATTAACATGGAATACTAGAATATTAGAATAACAATAATAATGATATTTACAAAATAAAAACAAATCATGTACTAATAATAAAATAGGAAAAATGATATATTTGGTAATAATAATATAAAATAATAATATGTACATAAAAATACATATATATATGCATATAATAAAAGTATGTAATAATAATAATAATATCTACAATAAAAGAAAATATTAGGAACGTACATAAAAAATATATACATAAAAAATTTACAACAATAATATAAAATAAAGATATGTACAAAAATATATATATACATATGTACATAAAATATACACTAATATAATAATAGTTATAATAATACTAGCAATAGTAATAATTTGTAATAATAATATATACACAATATGGTATTTAAAATATATATATGTATATACAATAGTATTTAAGAATATATACATAAGAAATATATAACTAATGGCATTAAAAAATATATACATAATATATATAAAATACCTAAAAAAAAGAAGGGGAAAGAAGAGAGAAGGGAGGGGGGAAAGGAAATCCGGCCAAGGGGGGGCCGGTCACCGGTCTATTACACAAACTTTCTAGCTATTTCGCCATATTTCTTTACTCGCTCTAAGAATTCCGATATGCTCGATCGTTGGCTTGGTGGGAATTGGCAACTGAGATTTTCAGCTTCTTCTGATAATTGTACCACGTGCATGGCTACCCCACGAACTTCATTGATCAAATAGCTAAGTTGCCTTTCTTTTTCCTGGAGGCCCTCTTCGTAAGCACGAACGTCTCTATCATATTGACTATCTTTTTCTTCCAAAGCATTCAAGAAAGTATCTAACTGTTGTTGACGATCTTGCAGCATATCTTCTAACTCTCGTATCCTTTCTTTTAGTTCTTGACGTTTAAATCGACTAGTCATCATCCCGGCAGACACAACTTCATATTCGGTGTTCTTCTTCCTCAATTCTATTATAGCCCGCGCAGTCTTTTCTTCCTCTTTCTTTCTGAGTCTTTAAAGACCAGTCTCGAACCGCGGCATTCCTCTCGATTGTTTGTATAATTAACTCTTCCATTAGAAACCCGTTTTTTGGCAACCGATCTCTAGTCAACACCTTCCTAATATGATGCCTATAATGCATGATGTAAAATAAGAATAAAAACAAACAAACTTGGTTAGCACAACACATATGAACAAAGAAAAACTGTAGACAATCTAATAAATTAAGCTACTTGGTCCAATGGACTCGATTCCTTTGCATAGAAAGCGTAAATGTAAAAGAAACAGAGGGTAAGATGTGTTTTTCCCGTGTACTTATTTCGGTGACTAGTAAACGGACGGAGGTTTGGCACGGCTCTAGTTGGATGGCTCGTATGGTTCATTATATGCGGTTTTGGTTCTAGATGGGTACTTGAATCGTCTGCACTGTCATCTACTAAGATTAATACAGAGCCTCGGTCATGGCCCATCATAGGCTTACGAGATCAATTCGAGGGATTACATTTACTTATGCCTATGCGGAGGGACAAGTTAACTCACGAAAGCATAAGTCATATGTAACCCGAAAGTATTCACTAGTCTGTGCGGAGGAACGAGTTAACTCACGAAGGCGTAGCGTTTACTTTCACTTAACAAGGACGGAGCCCGGGTATAGAGCTCATGTTATGCAACAAAAATGCACGTGCACGGTGTGTGGGAGAAACTTGCAAACTTTTACGTTTTATTTAAAAAACTAAACCAAAACTAAAATCACAAAAATTTAAAGCTGAAAAACAACCGGATAAAACAAGTTAGAATATATACAACACGATGCAAATGCATGATTTTTTTGAAAACAAAAAATTTGAGGATCACGACTAAATGTTAATTTGAACAAGGAACTTTGAAAATTTTGACAACGCGAGTTTAATTCGACTCGACTCTCAAAAAGGTGTCCCCAGCGGAGTCGCCAGCTGTAGCGACGTAAAAATTTCTACTTTCGGTTGCTAATTAAGGCGATTATTTGAAAATTTAAACCGACTTTTGATTTTATTAGCAAAGGGAGTTGCCACCGATCCTTTTTTATAGGTGTGATCGGACACCTAATAAAATTATTTTAAAACAAAAAGAAGGCCAAATTTAGGTTTACGTGAAAGTCCAGAGAAAAATTGGGGTTCGGGAGTCAGTTACGCGCGAGGAAGGTATTAGCACCCTCGCGACGCCCAAAATTGGTATCTCATAAACATGTGTTGACTTGGTTTTCAAAAATATGAGTTCAATATAATATTTAATCGTGATCCGATTGAAAAATGAGAATTTTTAGTTTTCGATTTTTTTTAGAAAGGGTGTCCTGTTTTTTAACACAAGCCGACGAATTTCACCCAACATAGCGATGAAATCGATGGCTTAATATTAAATCGGTACTTTGCCTTATTTTTGAAATTAATTAAAACATGAGAAAAAAATATTCCTAAAGTGAGAAATTAAAAATAGATAAAGGACGCAAAAAAATGATATAATTAATAAAAAAATATTAACATAGAATACTAGAATATTAGAATAACAATAATAATAATATTTACAAAATAAAACAAATCATGTACTAATAATAAAATAGGAAAAATGATATATTTGGTAATAATAATATAAAATAATAATATGTACATAAAAATACATATATATATGCATATAATAAAAGTATGTAATAATAATAATAATAATATCTACAATAAAAGAAAATATTAGGAAACGTACATAAAAAATATATACATAAAAAATTTACAACAATAATATAAAATAATGATATGTACAAATATATATATACATATGTACATAAAATATACACTAATATAATAATAGTTATAATAATACTAGCAATAGTAATAATTGTAATAATAATATATACACAATATGGTATTTAAAATATATATATGTATATATAATAGTATTTAAGAATATATACATAAGAAATATATAACTAATGGCATTAAAAAATATATACATAATATATATAAAATACCTAAAAAAAAGAAGGGGGAAAGAAGAGAGAAGGGAGGGGGGAAAGGAAATCCGGCCAAATGGGGGCCGGTCACCGGTCGATCGTCGGCCGCCGCCCGTCGCCGGCCACCACCCACGGTGGCCGGAAAATGTAACTTTTTTTTCTTAACAATATATGTATATATAAAGAAAAAAAACAACACAAAAAAAAAAAGAAAAAGATTCGAAAGAAGAGGAAAAAGAAAAAATGCAACCTTTTTATTGATGTTTCTTTTGTGTTCAAAATTTGAAGGGATTTTTGTGTTTGTCTCCTTTTTCAATCTTTGTAAAATCTCCCCCCCCTTTACATGATTTTTGAATGGCTTTTTATAGCCATCTTTTACATGATTTTTTATTATTTCTTTTTCTATTTTGTAGGTGATAGTGGTAGACAATGGATATCAAAAATGGGAGGAAAAATAGGGCAAGTGGGAAAGTGGCTAGATGGCTAGGGTTTCTTGGTTTTTTTTTAGGGTTAGGTTTTTTTGGGGGGGCTTAATGGGATTTTGAATTGGGTTTAATATTTGGATTTTGTAATGAGTTTGGGTAGATGTAAATGGGTCATGGGTTAAGGGTTTTAGTGGGTTTAAAGGTTTGGTTGGGTTTTGATGTAATCGGGCCCGGGCAATTTGGGCTTCTACATTTATAATTTATATTTGTGTATAAATTTAGTAATTGAGTCATATTTAAAAGTGTAACTTGTATATTTCTTCACATAATTTAGAGAAATCCAATTAACTGAATACTCATACCTCATTAAATTAAGAGACCTTAATTAAAATAGTCTCTATTGGCTTTCTGCACGCTCTATATATGGATCCTCGTTTCTTTGATTTTATTGAGTTAAATGGTCATGTTTCTTCTTGTATGAGTGATACGTGAAACTTCAAATCTATTCAGGCTCAACAAATACCTAGTTGGTAGACTTATTTAATTTAACCGCCATCTAGCTACTCACTCAAACTAGTAAAGTCTGTCCAAAATTTAGGAGGGTTTAGGCAAAAATATTTAGCCAAAAAATTGGTCTTAGACAAAAAAAATTATGCACATTTAAAATATGGGTTGAGTCTGGACTTGAGCATTCAAAGCTTGATTAACTTATTTGAAGTTTGTAATATTTTATATTATGTAATTTTTATAACATAAAAATTAAACCTAAAATAATATATAATACTACTATAATGTAAATATTTAAAAAAAATATTAAGATGACTATATAAAAATTTTAATAAATAAAAATATATTAGATAATAAATTAAAATAATATGAGCGAGATTAAAATGTGTTTGAGTTAATTATTTATAGACCCTCAATCGAAGTGGGATTGGTTTAGACAAACATAAAATACCATAATATCGTATTTAGACTCAACTCAAACTCAATCCAATTCATAAACACTTCTACAGTTGCACGGTTTTCTTCCGCCATGTGAACTATCGTCTCCTCCTTCATAAGTACACATATTTTATTAAAAACAATTAATAATTAAACGATAAAAGTAAAAGAGTAAGTCAATTCTAATACATTACTATATGGTAGCAGCAAAATAAAAAACAAGATTCCCACAGCCAATACGGTTGTTTATGTGACTAATGATGATGCATTTCGGCTATACATGTATGTAGGTGATTGATGTAAGATATTTTTTTGGATATCTTCATCTAAGATATTTTGGAACGAAGTACTCACTTTGATAAATATTCTTACAATATATATATAAGAATAATATAGTTAAAAAAGGTGACAGGATATGAATAAAGGAGATGTCGACAGGGACATAGAAGAAAAAGAGAGAGAGTTTGAATGTTGGCCACGCTGGCCTTATCCTCATAGTGTCAGTTGCTTAATCATTTTCACTATACATAATACCTAAGCAATAGTATACACACAGGAAACTATAAAACATATCATTTGGAGCTACAAAATAGCAATTATATGTTTTGACATGTTACCAAATATGATCCTTGCAATTTTCTTTTTACATCTGTTTTTGTTTTTAGTTAGGGGCGAAAAAATAATTTAAGGTTAGAATTAAATTATATATTTTTATGATAGTAAAAATATAATTTTATCATTTTAATAGTTTATATTTTTATAATTTTTATTATTATTTTTTAGAATTTAGAGTGCAATTTAACCATTATTAATTTGTGATTGTTTTTAATATGTTACTTAGTTGCTGGTCACTTTATTTCTAACCATAATTTATTATTTTCTTGGATATTGTTTTTGAAGTCCAGGTGCTTGATAAAGACAACAGTATCTTAGCGTGTAAAGGGGAAAGAATAAAGTCTGGTAAGATATTTTAGTTTTGATGTATGTGTTGGGTGCAATCTATATTTCAATTTTATGATATGATTTAGTTGAGTCGAGTTTTTTTAGAATTATTTATCATAATTTGATTTAATTTTTGATTTTTTTCATATTAATCTTTTTTTTTTAAATTTTAGACTTACATTTTAATAAAATCAGTTTTGTTCTATGATTTTTTTGAATATTTTAAAAAAATACTAACTTTTAAAAGTAAATAAAAAATAATCAATAATTTTTATAAATAAAAATAGAATCCGATTCGATTTCAAGTAATTGAAAACTTTTTAATTTATATTTTATAAACTGTGCAAACACTTCAAATCTGATCAGAATTTTTACTAAGTTGACAAGATTGAGATATTGAGTATTCGAATTTAAATATTAATTATGAATATTATATGTGGACTAATTAATTAAATTGAATTTAGTTAAGTAATTAGGTTGAGACTTAATTACAATATTTTAAATTTAACTTAAAGCATAGAAAAACGTATCAAAGTTAAAACTCTAAGCCTCCCTAATTAACATATGCTTGCTGCCCAAAATTAAAAGTCGAATTCACCAATAAAAGTATTCATCTATCAATAGTCGATTGAGTTTTAGCTCAATTGATATAGGCATTGTTGTCAATGCAGGAGAACGTGGGTTTGAGTGCGTTGAAGTACATTGTTCTCTTATTTGAGTTGAGAATAGACTATAGGTAATTCTAGACATTATATCAAAAAGCACAAATATAATCAAAATTTATAATGAGACTATTCACCAGCAGCTGAGATGATATATTCAAATAATAAACTCATATAATTAATTACAATTTAAATATTCAATTTAAAAAAAAAACACTTACTTGATTCTTCTGCCATATATATCAGACTCATAGTATATATTGCGCAAAATCAGTATTGATGTTTAAAATATATAAATAGAATTTAATTTGGCTGGTGCTTTTATATTTTGTTATTTGTAATTTTTAATTATCAAATTAAAAAAAAAGAAGAAGAAGAAATTAAGGGGAATCCAATAGGTAATAAGTATGTCATTGTCCATTCCACGAAGATATCCGTGTAACGAGGAGAGTACATATGGGGTGATTAATATGTAAGACGCAACAAAGCACATGGGAAGAGGGTGACAATAGTCCTTTTCACATTGTACCAAACTATACAAATTTATATATTTCTAAATACAATTTATCGGGAAAATGATAATATCAAGATTTGAATTTTAATTGTTAGTGCAGACACGAAGTTAGAAATTTTTGTTAGAGGATCAAAATTAAATTATATATTTTTACGATAATAAAAATATAATTTTACTATTTTAATACTTTATATCTTTAGAATTTTTAAATGATTAAATCAAATTTTTATCATTTTGAAAGGCTAAAATATAATTTTATCATTATTAATTTAAAATTTTTTAAATTATAAAAAGAAGTAAATGAAAATTTTTTTATTTTAAAGAGAACCGAGACCCTTACCAACCTCCTAACTCTACCCCTAAATTAGGGTGTTAACACAACAACCTCAAAATTTTTTTCAACCCAAATCTTAGGAGGTGCATAACATTGTATATCTTAACGAAG
Source organism: Gossypium hirsutum (assembly GCF_007990345.1). Taxonomy (NCBI): domain Eukaryota; kingdom Viridiplantae; phylum Streptophyta; class Magnoliopsida; order Malvales; family Malvaceae; genus Gossypium; species Gossypium hirsutum. Next base: position 107,671,874 of record NC_053435.1, read on the forward strand.
GGTGATATTATCATAAGTAAGATTTCAACTTTTAATATAAGTATATTTAAATTTATAAAAGTATTGATATTATTTTACAAGATTTTTTAATATAAATTCATTAACACGATATATATATTGATATTTTATTAATTTATAACAATTATATTTTTTTACAGGCGAAGAAATTAGGGGGTGTTTAGTAATAGAACCCATAATTTTATTTCAATCAAAATTTCATTTTAATGTAAGGTGTTCAAGTGATGTTAATTGAACCCCCATTAATCAAACAAATAGAAATTTAAAAATCCTTAAACATATTAAAAATTTTAAAAATAAGTTTGTAATCATTAAATTGAAATAGTAAAATTAGCTGGCCAGATCGAGCTTATGTAAAGTATTTAGACCACTTTTTAAGCTCAGGCTAAGGTTTGCTTTTTTTAAGTCAGCTCGAACCTCGCCCAATCCTCCCGTATTTAATTTTTTTAAATTAATTTTTATTTAAAATTAAATCTTTTAAAAAATATAATAGATTCAATAGTAAAATAAAAGTTTTCTAGCACATAAAAAATACATTAAAAAGTATTTATATTAAAAAATATTACTGTAAATATAATAAATATTTTATTATATTAAAAAACAAAAATAAATATAATAAATATCTTTTTGTATTAAATATAAATTTTATATTTTATATTTTGGGAAAAAAAATTTAGGTATTGAGTAATGGGTTTAATTGTTATTGATTTAGTGATTTAATATAAATATATATAATTATTATTTAATATATATAATTAATATAATATTCGGGTTGGGCTAGCTCAGGTAAAAAAAATTTACCTAAAATTTGACCCATATATAAAACGGGCCTTAAATTTTACCTAAATTTATTTTTCAAGTATCGTATTTTATCTAAACCTTTTCATTTTTTGAACGAATCTTCGAACCTGGTGATCCAGTCCATGAGCAGATTTAAGCATAACAAACATTTATTGTTTTTTTCTGTTCTTATTTTCCTTTGGATCAACCGTATAACCCAAAACCCAATTTGTCTGGAAATTTGGAATTCCTATTGGGTCTTTAATGGGCATTTGGGCAATATTAACGAGTAACTAGATTATTCGGGTAAATTCTAGAATTAGTCACCCAATTATTAGTATATTTTTGGTTTAGTCAACTAATTGTGAAAATTTTTAATTTAGTCATAACATTTTAGGTAATTTCTATTTTGATCACTCATATTTTAGATTATTTTTATTTTGATCACTCTCTATTAAATAGTTAATGTGACATTTTTCTAACTGGTATATAAAATATTTTAATCCTCAATACTTACACATTCTATCAATTTGATCTCAATTCTAATAATTCAATAAATTTAACCCTTCACATTTACAAATTCTATCAATTTGATCCTTAAACACATATAATTAAATCTTAACAAACTTGCCAATTGAATATTAATTCGGTTGGCATTAGCATTGTTGTTAATGCAAGAGCTCGTGAGTTCGAGCACATTAAAATGCATTTATCCTCTTATGGAAGAGTTGGAGACATGTTATGGGTAGTTTTTTAAGCAATTGTATGAAAAAAAGGGATAAATCCCAAAATTATACATGAACTATGGTTTAATATGTCATTGTATACATGAACTTTGATTTTATGCAATTTTATACATGAAATTTTGATTTGGTTCATTTAGTGTAAATTATTAACACAATTATTGATATAACAACATTTTATGTTTATATATTACATACATAAATAATTATATTTATCTAATATAAAAAATAAAATAATGTATTTATTTCTTTAAATATGTATGATTAAATTAAAATAAAAGTTTTAAGTATACATTTGAACAACAATTAGAGTTTTACGTGTTTAATTGCTCCAAATTAAAAATCATGTATATAATTGTACGTTAAATCAAAGTTTGTGTATAATTTTAAGATTTATCCTTTAAAAGATCTTGAGAAACTTAAACTTTAACTATAAAAATAGAAATTTTTTTAATGAAAATGGCAATTTTTTAAATATAATATATATGGACTAATTTATTATTTTTTTAAATAGAAGAGAAAAAAATACAATGAAGTTTTTATACATTTATACATTTATGAGAAGACAGAAAACGATTTTTAATGGTTGTAACTTCAGACTTCAAACTGTTTGGATTTGATTTCAGAATTAGAGCATTTGACTTACAAGTTTTTAGCCCTCCATTGAAAGTCGAGTCCGACAACACACAAAGAAACAGGACGATCCAAAGTCACAAGCTTCACTTTCCCTTAACACAAACATCGATCTCTGTTCTCTGATCTCAACTTAACAACACACCCCAAAATCCTTTGGAAAAAACCCAACAATGTTACCCTTCTTTCAACTTTACTCCAATCTCATACTCCAAACCTTGTTCTCTTTATCCCTCACTTTAGTCCTCACTTTCCTCAAAATCCCTGTTTTCTTTCTTCAAGGTCTCCATACTTACATCCACCCTGATAACGTTGCCGGCCACCACGGCGGCCCTGCTTCTTCTTCTTCTGGTGTTAGAGCCGCTATCCGTAGACCTTCAGATTCAGGTTCTGGACTTGATGGTTACCAATCTTTATCTTCAAGAACCAATGCTGAGCTCAAAAAGAAGAACAAATCTAAAGATAAATTCGAATTCGATGAAAACAATGCACAGATCTTTAGGCTAAAACTTGATGAGGGTCATCTTCAAACAAGGCTTTTTTACAATGATTATCACAATTCTTTCGTTTTTTCCTTTGTGGGTATTTCTTGTTTGTTGCTTTACAAGTATTTAGGTTACAAACAAGATTCTGGGGTTTTAGCAAATGGTGATTTGATACCAATTATCTTTGGGTTTATTGGTTTAATCAAAGCTTTTTCATCACTTGCAAAGATATCGTTTGAGAAATCTGGTTCCAAGAGATCTGAAAAGCAATTCAGTGCACTTTTTGGTGTTTTAGGGTTTATTTTAGGGATTATAATTTGTTCTGGGATTGGACCATTGGTTTTTGATTTCCATTTCGATTCAATTGAAGGGTCTTGGAGGATTTTTGTTTCTATATTGATGGGATTCATTGCTGGTTTTTTATATGTGCCTGCTGGGAAAAATGCAAGATCCTTTTGGCTCGGTACTGATCAACTTAGATGTAATTTATCCATAATTTCTTGTGGATGGTTCTCTAGATTGATTCTATATGCCAATTATATATTGACTGTGTTTACTGCTTTACTTTGGATCAATCCATTTGTTGAAATCCTTAGTTTTGTGAGGTTTTCGAAATCCGAACTTACCAGATTTAGGCTTCTCTGCTTATTGCTTTCCGGAGTTTTACAAATCGTCGCCTTACGTTCGAACCTGCAGATGTTTTTGAATGAAGCAGTTTTGTCTTGGTATCAAAGATTGCATGCAGTAAGGTCCCAGATTTGGATTTTAGCCGTGCTAAGGTTTTCCTGCATAATCACTACTTATGCCTTGCAGTTGTGCAATTCTTTGCTCCATCGATATCGCTACTTCTCTTTCTCGGCTTATCTCAGATTGATACTAATTCGTTTGATACCTACAACCTAGTTAAAGAAGTTGCTGTGTTTATGGCTTGGTGGATCGTCTTTGTCTGGGCGGTTATTACTTCGGCAAGTCTGGTGTTTTACCGACGCGGTATCCTGTATGTTTTCTGATAACTCGGTTTTCTGTAGTTGTTGGCCTTTGGCTTAGATTTTTTGCTTGTAACAGATGATTACATACGTTTTTTTTTTTTGTATACGTCGTGATTGAATACATGCTGCAAGAAAACTCTTTGAGAATGTTATTTCATTTATAGATGTAGTTAAGAGATTTTCAGATGTATGCCATCTTAGCATGATTAGAGAATAGCTGAACATTTTCAGTTTCTTATCTGTTTACTCTTTGGAGAGCCATAAACTGCTATTTTCCGAACAAACGGTTTGCTAGCATTGCTCCGTGTAAACCATTTTAGTTTAAAGGATCTCTCATCGATTCACGATATATCGACCTGCATTTTTTCTATCATATGAGGTAATATAATCCTTTCACATCTCATGGTAGCTTGTCTTGTAAGGAAGAAACTATAACTATGTTATGTTGCTTGCACAATGGGCAATGAAATGTTGCTTTACATTTAAGATTTTTGAACATGTTTAATCATGATGTCTTAAGAACTTTAATGGGTTTATATATGATTCCGTAATACTACTTTTTATAAGATTTAACAGTAAATAAATTTCAACTTGTAATAATTACATAAAACAACCCAAAAACCCCCATTGTGATATAAATGGAACACAATACCTTTTTTTTTTTGTAGAACATAAAGATCAAACAATGGAAGAAAAACCAAATCAAGCATTTATTTCTGAATTACATTGATGCTCTCTACTACAGCTCCTTCTGCCCCAAAACATGCTTGAACAGGTTGTTCTCTCTAGTCTCGGTCCTTCAATTTTATCCTGTTCTAGAGATGTTGCTTGTGAACGTCTGGGGGATTCTTCTTGTGTTTCTACTGTTGTCTCTCGATGTTCGAAAGAGGGGCAAGGACTGTCGTTGCAGGTGCATAAAGGGATGGCGACAAAAGGAAATGGGCTACAGGTAACTGGGCAGAAAATGTCTGAAGAGACCGATGAAACACGGTTCTTTCTGATCTCTGAAGTTGGTGATGGGCAATCTGCATCACGGGGATGAAGCATGCATGGTGTACATAGGCCGAAGGAGAGCTGTAGCTTGATTTCTTTTATTGGCGAACTCGGCAACTTGACAAAGGAGAGGATGCCGTGTCTACAGAGAGGGCATGGAATAGAACCTGTTGGGGCGACCATGTTGGACGGAATGTGGCTTGTTGAGCATAGATAGAGTGCACACCTTACGCATAACTCATGCCTGCATCCTGAATTCGATGTGTAAAAAACAAATAAGTACAGCAGTTTAGTCGTATGATAGAAAATGTATTAGTGATGTTAATAACGAAAAGAATTCCCGGCTACTTTTAGATGCTATCTTTGCTGCTTGCATTTTCCCACTAGAACACAAACGCAACAAATAAAAGGGGTATTCCCTGGTGCACAAGGCTCCCAGATCTGCGAGTGTTGAGTGAGGGTCGTTTATAGTATGCAGCCCAGCCCTTGCCTTTTCAAAAGAGGCTTTTTCCATGACTCGAAGGGTAAAACCTTACAGTTGCTAACTGGAATACAAAACCCAAATCACGAAAACAGTAAGTTGAAGACATACCTTCAGCAGCAACACTACATGCTCTCTCAAGGCAGACGGCACAAGTGTCGACATCATCCGAGGAGGTTGTTGAGGACTGCAACCCACATTCTCTGCAAACAATAGTCAAAATGAACGCTATGCACACCAATTGATAAACCATAAGCATCCAACTATTTACGTACTAAACTGAAAGTCAACTAAGATTTTTAGCACTAAGGTTACAGATTTGCTGGATTAAGACTCGTATTGCCTTTGAACATAATTGCCTGCAATATTATGGCAAATAAGACATGAAATACTATAGCTTTAGCTAGTAAGTACTCCAACCATTTTAAATTTAGAAAACTGCAAACAAATTTCAAGTCTTATTTTCTAAACTTTTCCATAGTCCATCTTCCGTAGGTAAGTCATTAACGCCAACAATGCATCAAGGGAAAAATAGTAAAAGAAGGAATGATAGCAAAAACTTGTGAAACTTCAAGCATACCGATAGTAGTTTAATGTAATTTAGGCCGTGTCAATTGTGACCATGGTAGTTATATTATTACCTTGCTATGTTAAGTACACTCAAAAGAGGCAAGGACAAGTAGTTGGAAGAAGGAAATCTTGGTATAGTTGAGTCGGAATTAGGTGCCAACAAGGGCTCAAGCCAATGACGACCCCACATCCTGGCAACATCAAGCGGCAGCCACCTGAGAAAATACAGAAAACGCTCTGTTAGCCATGATCTGTTCAGAACCGAAATCAAAACCATACTAGAAGATCAAAACAAACAAGAGCAAAAAACAAGATCAGTAGGGCAGTTTACCCGTTGCAATTTAAAGTCGTTCTACTGGCTCCTCTTGCTAGAAGGATCTGCAGACAAAAGAAGAACGTTATTACACTATTCAAGATATATTATGTATGGATCCAAAAATGTTGTTTATAAGCCTTGCCTGGCAGCATTTCAAGTTTCCCCCACAAGCAGCATAATGCAAAGGAGTGCTTCCAGCTCCTGTGCATAAAAACAAAAACCATATCACCCGGAAGATCAACTCAAAAGGCAATCATCCACGAAGATAATAAGAAAACGAAAATGATACCTATCAAATCCACTGATGTTCCAAAATGAAATGTGACCGCAGAGACATTGGCTTGAAGGTCTAATAAAAGTTGTACACAATCAAAATATCCATTTAATGCAGCCATATGAAGAGCAGTAATCCCACCATCGGCTGCCTTATCCACAAACCTTGACAATGCACTGCATCGTGAAAAGTAACATGATTAGCACAAAAGCAACAACATCCATCACTTTTGGCTTTAAATGATGAGAATGAAAATATCCTTTTTGATTAACCTTTTTCACAATACAACATGCAATGAATCCAGGACCAAATTCTCATTTAAATCAAAGATGCACATGCTGATTAAGTGAAGTAACAGAACACACACCTCTGATCACTTTTGTTCTTCACACCAGAATCCCCTCTTTCACATTCTATTTGGGTGTTTATAGCTTCAAAAGAAGCACTAGGAACAAAATCAGCAACAACTAGTCTTATGCATCTTACATGTCCATTTACGGCAGCAAAATGTAGAGCCGTTCTCCCACTTAGATAATCTGCTCTCGTAACCTAAAACAGAAGTAATAATATAACAATTGCCATTAACTAAATTAACAAACATTTGAAAAAGCTTCCTTTATAAGTCTTTAACAAAATTAGGAAAAGGAAATTTCATTAAAAACCAAATGATGCTCTCACATTGCATCTGAAAAGCAGAAGGGTTTGTACAACTTCCCAGCGCCCGTATCTACATGCTTGCATCAATGCCGTCTTTCGATTCAAACATAAAGAAAGACATAAAAGTTAGTTATAAGGCAGATATAGGGTCCGTTTGTTGTTTAACAAGGAGTAAAATTTCAAGTAATGGATACTTTGAAGCCAGCTTTGGGTTTCTACAGAATCAGATTTGGAATCTAAAATCATGTTTCAATGAACTCTCAAAAACCCAAAATAGTCCATTCTTTTAGAAATATTAGCCGACCAGAGGAATTTTCTTTCAAAATATGTCATCAAATAACTCCAAAATCCCAAATCCATGTAATCAAATACCAAATTTTCCCAACACAACGTGAAATTTAAGAATAAAATAAGAAACCCAGATAAGAAAAATGTAATATCAGTTACCTGTCCACAGTAATTCCTGGAGTTAACATCAGCTCCATTCTCGAGCAATAAAGCAACAATCTAAGAAAAAAGAAACCCAGAAAATAAATAAAACAGGAAATCAAAATATCATTAAAACAGCAAACACTGACAGAACATTGTATGATCCAAAGGGGAAAAACAAAGAAACCTCATTGTGGCCTTTAGCAGCAGCGAAATGAAGAGGAGAATTAAGGCCACCGAAAGTGGAATATTTAGCGAGACATGGATTGCAATTCAAAAGCATCTTAGCTTCTTCTAAATCCCCATCTCTCGCCGCCGACACTAATCTCTCCCCTGAAGCTGAGCACCCAAATGAATTCCCCATTTTGATGCACCTCTTTGCCTCTCCCTCTTCTCTAAAGTATCTGTTTTTACGATTTACTGAAGTTTTTTTTTTCTTTTTGGTGTTCTTTCTTCTTCTTCTTCTTCAGTATGGGGATTCAAATTAGGTCAACTGTCGTAGAACATAATTCAAATAAAAAAATTAATTATGTAAATAAAAATGGTTGCAGAGGGGATTTTCTTTTCTTTTTGTTTGTTTATTTCTTATAGTTTTTTTTTGGGGGGAGCAAAATGGAGAAGAAACAGGAAAATTATTGTTTGCAACCTACGGTCTAACTTTTTTTTAACCTTTCTTTTATTTATTGGGTTGATTGCAACAAAACTCTACAACTATTGTATATATTTTAAATTGATCCTTACACTTTAAAACGTGTGTAGCTCTTTTTTGGTTGAAACCAGGGCATCCAACACTGGCAATAGTGACTCCCCTCGTTATAGGAGATCTCTGAAGAGGTAAACGAATTACCATGAAATATGTTTCATTCTCGTAAACGAGGATCGAACCTATGGTTAAGTAACAAGGTGAGCTACCACCACACTACTTATTGTGGTTTACAAATAAGTGTATAGGTCAGTTTCTTTTATCATCTTAGTCGTCAATTTAAATATTAAATGTTAGCTTGAGTCTGACTTGAGGAGTATTTAGAACATGAATGTATCTATTACATGAACAACTAGAATGAACTTGTTCAAAAAAAAATCCAAATAGTATTAATAAAATTTTAAGAGCATTGTTTTCTCTCTTTTAATCTATCATATCAAAATATCCGTGTAATATATACATACGTATTTGTAATTTAATCTATGTATTTTAAATATATTTGAGTTGGTACTTTACGCCCAAGTTAATGGTTAAGCTGTAGAAAGTGTTGATTGATATAAGACTATTAATTTGAGGATTTAATTAAAAAATTTTAAAGTTCAAAAGAAATTTAAAATATAGGTTATAGTTCAAGGATATGAAGTGAAATTAATCCCCAAATTCTCTTTCTAGTTCGGTCTAACCTAAGGTTTGTTTTGGTTTGGTTTATTCGTCTCGTTCGGTTGCCAATTTTGTTTTGTTTTTTCTTTTTCTTTTAACAATAATTGAATGACAGATGGCAGTTTCACACTTCACTCCAGAATTGTTATCCTAATCCAACATCACACTTCAAATGTAATTAAATTGTAAAAACAAAAAATATATTTTCAAAATAAATATATATAATGGTGGTAACTATACAACTTTTAAAATGAAAATCATACTTTTAGTCATTTAGATCAAAATAAATAGTTATAAATTTTATAGTTATTTTACCGTATTAAAATAAAAATAGCATCACTCAATCTTTCTTTTCTTCTAGTGTAATTAAAATTTTAAGGTGAAAATAATTTATATAATCTTTACTTTTAAATTTAATTTCTTTTTTTGAGAAAAAATTATAATGAAAAATAAGATATTAATATTAATCAATTTGTGTGTTAGGTATTAACTTTTCTCGATTGAAAAAATAAATTAAATCTAAAAATAAAAATTATCTAGATTTTTTTCACTTTAATACTTTAAATTGCAGAGTGAAAAGAAAAAAAGGAAAAACTGGGTATTGCTGATTTCATTTTAATAATTAATTTCTATACTTCAAATTTTTTATATAAATATTTTTTAGTCCAAGTGGATAATTTTGGTGAATTTTTAAAATAAAAGCGTGTCTTGTAAAAGTATTAAAAATTTTAGTGACATCAATTTCGGTTAGAAAATTTTAGTTATTCAATTATAAATTTGCTGGTTAGTATGTAGTATCATTGTTGGCAAATTTTCAACTCCATAAATAATAACCATATCTTATTATTAAAATTTAATTATATTATAATATTTAGTTTATCAGTACACAATTTTCTCTACTCAATAATGATAATAATCAATATATGTGACCGACTACTTTGACTAATGCAGAAATTAAATTTAGTACTCCTCTCTTTTTGTTTACTTGCTTTTAGGAGTAACTATAAAATACATTATTAATTAATGTCAATATTACAATTTGCTTAAAAGTTTCAATTTTATAAGTAAGATGCATGTTGGAATTTTAGATATAATATTGTTAAGAGAAGCAATCATGAATCTCGAGTATAAATTTTAAAACGGATATAGATAATACCAAATATGAATATATGCATTCCTTTTGCTATTATTTTTTCCTTCAGTTAAATCACTTTTTGGAATTTGAACTTGTAAATATTCGTACGTTGGGGCTTAAATTTTTTTTTGTTTAAGTTAGTCCCTAATATTTCCTTGCAAATTTTAAAGCTTAGGCCTCAATATGGGAACAATTGTCAAGTTCAGGGATCAATTTAGACAAAAAACAAATTTCAAAACCAACGTAAGAACAAATGCTTAATTTAAATCCGAGAATAATTACTAAATTTAAAGATTAAATTGGATAAAAAGAATCAGACTTCATTATAAAAATTGTCACCAAATTCAAGTCGAAATAATTATTTAACTTTTTTTTTTATCAAAATTCTAACTACAAGTTAATGTATTTTTCTGTTTATTTTTTATGTAATATAAATTACATAATAAATATTACGATTTAAAATCAAACTGAGTTCGATCTTTGAAGCTCAAACCGTTAGATGATGATCAGACGAGCAGGTGGAAATGGATGAATGGTTTCACTTGAGAAACTGTGAACAGACCAGTAAGATTAGTCTCATACAATTTTATCTAACGGATTAGGTATGTTTGGTGGGCAACGTGGGCCATTGATATATTCTTATAATTCTGAATATGATAAAAAGTTAAAATATATTTAAAATTCAATTCATCTATTTCATTTTAATAAATCTAATTCTTCTATTTTTTAATTTAAAAATAAAAAATTTAATTGTTATTATCGTTAAAATTTTTAAAATTTAAATTTAAATTCATTTTAATATTACATATTTATTGAATGATTTTTTTAATTTTAAAATATTATATCAACATATTTACTTAAATAAATTTTAATATAAGAACTTTAGGCATATTTTAATCATTATTTAATATATAAAAGACAAATCAGCAAATACTAAAGAGAGACAAAATGAGCAGTTGGTAGGGTTGTAAATTAAAATAATTTAATTAATTTATGAAGAAAGATTAAGTTTTAAGATGAATCATGCAATTTATTCAAGCAATGTCCCTACATGTTAAAATCAAAACTTAGTGGGAATTATTAATATTGTTTCACTCCTAAAATAATATTAAATCATGATAACATGTGCTTCATCAATGATTTTGATCAAACTACAAGCATCCAATAACTTTTAACTCCATTATTAAAGATAATAGAAAAACAGTATTTTAACCAATAATTTAAAGGTTCAACATCATTATAATAACATTGCCAAATTAATATTAATCTCTTTTTATATATATATATATATATATAGAATTTAAGGATAAAAGAATGTGTTGGGTATATTAAAATATATATATATTTTAATATCATTACATAATTACAGTTTTTTTGTTTTCTGTGTGTAACTTGGGTAAAGTCAAAAAATTATTTTTAAAAATTAAAAATAAATTATAAATTTTATAGAATAAAGTGTAATTTTATCATTATACTAATTTACGATTTCACAAATTTTGAATGAACCAAATGAGAGATTTGCTATTTTTCAAGGGAAGGGTCAAGACCCTTACTTGTCCTCGGTCACTCTCTTCCCAAATCTCATTGTAATTCTTTTTCCTATCTTTTTCGGTTCCTCGTTTCCTTGACACAATAAGCAATGTTTTTAGAATTGGATCGTTGGCCGAATTATTCAAGTCACTGATTTATTTTGTCAATCCAATTAGTTTGGCTAAGAAATCATTTAAAAGTTTAAAAAAAAATTCAATCACTGATTCGATTAGTCTGTATCGATTCTAGATTTAATCGGCTCAAAACAATTCTTTAAATTAGTTTGATCGGCCGACTCAATCCAATTCAAACATCATTGATAGCAAGGTTGATTCCTCTCATTTCAAGCTTTGGACAGACCAACCCAATTGATCTTCGCCGAGCCTTGTCCGGTTGCAATAGTGTTGGTTTTGTTATCCGTTCTAACCTCTTTTAGTTTTCGAAGGAATATATCTTTCTTTTTTTATGAAGTATAAAATTGATTGATAGAATTAGTTTAGAATCATTTTCATATGGAAAAATATATAAAGACAAAGGTTTGGTAACCAAAAATTAGTGACCTTGAGCAGTGGAATGTATGAAGTATGGAGATATATACCTTGCGTGACACAATTGTAAAGCAAAAAAAGCTTTGGCCGTCCAAATGTTTCTTTTAACCAAAAAAATCACAAGCTGCCAAGAAACATTTGCTGTACTTAAAAGAAAAACAGACCCTATGAAGCTTCTTCTATTACCTGGATTTCTGGCTTAGAGTCTGTGGGATTCAACTGTTGACCCCAAAGATTTATCAATTTAATATTTCTGATTTCCTTAGGATAAACCAACATTTTGCTACATTGGTTTCTAAAATCTTTTGTCCATATTAGTCGAAAATTGATTTTTATTTTAAATTCATCCTTGAATTTTAATTCGGTTGAAGATATATAATGATGTGATATTTTAATATTGAAAAAATTTGGATATCAAGTCATTACACTTTAATGAAATCTAAGGATTAAATTCAAAATTTGTATCAAATTTTGAAACTAATGTAAATAACAAATCAGGAAATTAATTGAGAAAAATTATAAAATTCAAAGACTAAATGTTAGTTTATCGTTTATTCTAAACCAAATCAAAAGTTGAATAAAGATGAAGGGGGTATATTGAAATTCAGAGATGAATCCAGTGGTGAGATTTTTGAATTTTATATATAAATTATAATGTATCTTAGATTTGATGTCCACATTGTATAATATTAGTCTCCCTTAGCCAAATTGTATTTCATATAATTCGCTCCCTTAAGTCATAAAGTTATACGTTATATTGACAAAATATTTTTCACTTTTTTTTGTATATTGGAATTATAATGATTTTTATGAAAATTTTAGTATAGTGTTAGTTATTCTTTTTTGCATATTGAAAATTTTAATTTTAAATAGTGTAATTTTTTAAATTTTTTTACAGTTAGATCATTTATTTTATTTTAAAAACGCTAAATTAATTTGTTTGATAAAAATATTCAAAAAAAATTAACCTTTTTATGTTAAAAAAAAAAGAAAGATAGTCCGAATTAAAAAGTTGTAAAATTCCAAATCCAGCCGTATTGAAATTAGTATTTGTTGTTTGCAGTGGTCACAAGTGGGGAAATGATACATTTGGGAGCAACCCTTGTTAGACTCATGTAAGAGTACCATGTTTGCATTTTGATTTTTTTATTGAAAAAATTAGTGATCCAATGGCTGAATAGGCTTGACCCGCTTAGAATTGGACCTGTGTTTATATTTTTCAATCTTGATTTTGACTCATTTTACTATTTATAAATCATAAAACATATAGAAATAAAGTTATATTAATATTGATATATTTTCATGATTAGGTTTAAATAAAAATATTTTTTAAATAATAATACGAGCTTTAGGGCAAGCTAGGTGGGTTGACTAATACCTGTCTCTCCCATAACACAACAACAACAAAAAATGTCTCCTACATTATAAGGCAATGTCACATTTGATCAGGCACACTTGATTCTCACTGTTTTTCTTTAATAAGTTGATGGATTGGATAATATTTAACTCGGTTTAAATACTGCCACGGCAAGTTTAGCATAATCTTTTAAAAAATTTAAGTTTTTTTCCTTTAAATTATTATTGGGAATGGTTTTGCAAAAGCATTAAAAATTTAGGATAAATTACATTCAAGATCACGGAATTATTAGTAAATTTAAGTTTTGGTTACTCAACTTTAAAAAATTACAAATAGTCATTATATTATTTGAAAGTTTTCATTTAAGTTACTAGGTTGTTAAAATTTTTATTATATGACCTTCTCTATTTACACCACTTATACGAATTGAAAGTTCTCTTTATCCTTTTCTTTTATAGTTCAAACTTTTTTTGTGAAATAACTTTGAACGTCATGAATCTACAAATTAAAATCCAAATAACTTTCTTCTTCGATCTTCGACACTAATTGTCAGATTAACTTAGATCTAAGGTATGTTCTACTTGGAGCTTAGTAGCCAAAATTTTTTTATTAAAAAAAACTTAACAACCTAGTGACTTAAATAAAAACTTTCAAATAGTTTAGCAATGTAAATGAAAACTTTCAAATAGTTCAATGACCATTTTATAAGTTTTTGAAGTTAAGTGATCAGAACGTAAATTTACTAATAGTTTAGTGACCTTGAATGTAGTTTAGCCAAAAATAATTAGAAAAGCACTTAAGCAAATATACGTTATCTGCACAGTACAGACCAGCCTAGAATAACTCTAAATTCAACAAAACAGTTGATCTAACATTCAAGACAGATGCATACACTGGAAAGATGTAGCTGGTCCATCATATATATATATATGTGTAACTTGACTATGAAGGTACCTTACTAGTGAGTTGCTACAGCCATGTTATAAGGGCAGCTTTGTTTTTCTGAATGGTGCAGGGGTTAACAGTTTCAAATGGTTCCCACTGTTTTAAGAGTGACACGTATGGTGAATCACCGCCTTTGATCAGTAGACTCATTGATGATGATATGTTGACGGTTGCGTACACTAGCAATGCGCAGCATCATGTTCTTCGTTTTGCGTTGATGGCCTGCAAAGGTAGCATGAAAAGAAACGATGCACCACCTCAAAAGACATGGATGGAATAGCAAAATTACTGTAATATGAGGAAGTGAAAGATATAAGAAGCCTAGTTGAACACTTACATTTTCTCTTTATATTTTTCTTTAAAATGTTGGGATCTGCTGCAGAGTCAAAGGTCAGAAGCTATATATATTGATTGAGTGTTCATTTTTGTGAAAGGATTAATTTTTATGATATAATGAATTCCTACCAAATATGTATATTAAATTTAACCGCCTGAATATTTTTTAACTGGGGTTTCGTTTTCAATGTATGCTTTGCGTATACTGTTGGGAATAGAAGTGGCAGTAAAGTAGGCTCTCAGTTTCTCTCCTCCATTCGAGATTTAGACTATGGTTCTAACATGTAGGCCATGCTGGTTCTTTCTTGATATTTTCTTCTCAACTACTTCCATGTCGATGGCTACTGTCGCAAGCAATAGTTAGGAAAATATGTATAACGGAAAGTTGTACTTATAGATTGTCGATCATAAGTTGGTTGAAGAAACTCATACAGTTGAGCTGGTGAATTTTCTTGATCGAATTTTGATGTGTAAAAATTGAGTTGAAATTATATAAGTCGGAGAAATATCTAATGCCAAACAACTAAGAGCATCATATTCTTCAAAAAATGATATCATAATATATATAAATAAATTACAGTGGAGGGTTACGAGGGTTTGAAGGTTTGAAGGTTTGAAATGAACTGAAAAATTATTCCTTTCTTTTTTTTTTTACTTTTTAATAGAATATATTCTGTGAATTACCATTTTCTCGATTTCCAAAAGAGAAATTTACTTTATAGATGAATGGGATATTGGATAGTTATGTTGCAGTGGTTGGATTATATATAAAATCAATTTTATTTTCAATTTAATTAGGATGATTAACAAACAAAAGATGAATGGGATATTAGATAGTTATGTTGCAGTAGTTGGTACAAAACATTAATTAGACATAATGTTTAAGTAGGTGCTTAGTTACCTTTCATGGAAAATACGAACATAACTCACCTATTAAATTTCAATACTTAAACACTTATACCAATTGAGTCGTTAGTTGTTAAAAGATGGAGATTTAAATGCATTAAAATATATTATCTTCTCGTAAAAAGATCAAGATTTCCCACTGTGAAGTTAGAAGAACCTGAAAAACAAAGCAAAGACACAAAAAAGAAAAAAACAAAAAACAGTGTCCCACTCCCTTCACTATCTTCCTCCATAACTCTCTAATTAAACCCCCTCTCACCAACTCCATCATTTAAAATCAAATCTTTTCAAAAGAAAAAAAAATAATCAAGTTAAAGTTTCAGGCTTTCAGGATACATAGAAGAAGCCAAATCCGAAAAAAAAAAAGGACTCCTTTTTGGTTTGGGGAAACAGAGTAAAAATGGCAGGGGGTGATATAGAAAACAGAGGAGGAGGGGCAAAGAGATACAGCAATAGCATTAATGATAGCAGCGGCGGCAGTTACATATCATCATCTACTTACATGATAGACGATACAGAACCTCAATGGACATCATGGTTGGTGCCTGTCTTCGTGGTGGCTAACGTTGCTTTCTTTGTAGTTGTTATGTATGTCAATAATTGTCCTAGGCACAAGCTTGTAGGCAAGTGCGTTGCCAGGTTTCTTGGTCGTTTTTCTTTGGAGCCTTTGAGAGAGAATCCCCTGTTCGGTCCCTCTTCTTCCACGTAAATTCACTTATTCCCTTTCTTTTTGCTTTGATTTTTGTAGGATTTAATTGTTGGAAAATGTTTTCTAGATGTGCTTGGACTCTGGGTTATGTTGATTTTGCTGATTTATTTTAACTTTTAATTGCTTGAAGTTGAAACTTGAAATTAATGTTCATGGAATTTGTTAGTTTGATCATGTTCTTTCCTGATATTGATGGCTATCCTAGCAATTTCATTAGCTTAAATATTGGTAAAAATATAATGGAAGTGCTAATTTTAGGAGTCGGATTGTATTTACCTCGTTCTAACTTCCAGAACTAGTTTTTAACAATAAAAATTGATAAAATTCTTTTCATCTAATATATTAATTTATCTATTTTTTGAGTAAATGAGGTAAAATATAATCCGACTTTTAATATAAGGGCTTTCGTGTTACTTTTATCGCTTGAATATTTAATTTCATTGTTTTTATAGATTGAAAAAATTAGGAGCTCTTGAATGGACCAAAGTTGTAATTAACCATCAAGGATGGAGGCTTATAACATGTATTTGGTTACATGCCGGTGTTTTTCATCTTCTAGCCAACATGCTAAGCCTCATCTTTATCGGAATACGCCTTGAACAGCAGTTCGGTTTCTGTACGTATCATATTCTAACACATTGAACTAAGTTTCGATGGCAGATCATGTGATATTTTGTTGTTACAACTTCACAGTACGGATTGGAATCCTCTATCTTGTATCGGGATTCGGCGGAAGCGTGTTATCATCTCTATTTATCCGTAACAACATCTCCGTCGGTGCCCCCGGTGCTCTTTTCGGGCTTCTAGGCGCAATGCTTTCCGAACTTATAACAAACTGGACCATATACACAAACAAGGTCTAACATTATTTAACTGTTCTGCTTTCAGTGATCATTGAATCGCATGCTAGACTGCTAGTGTTATTAATGGTCTTATTATATCCCACAGGCTTCAGCTTTGCTAACCCTTGTGGTCATCATTGTGATTAACCTAGCAATAGGGATTTTGCCACACGTCGATAATTTCACGCATATCGGCGGGTTTTTAACCGGATTTTTACTTGGGTTTATTCTACTACCTCGGCCTCAATTAGGGTGGTTGGAACACGGGAACATCCCGGTCAGGACTGGTTTGAAATCGAAGTACAAGCCTCACCAATATGTCTTGTGGGTAGCTTCCATTGTGCTGTTGGTTGTAGGGTAAGTAACCCACCATTCATACATAGGGACGAGTTGAATTGGTTTGGGTTGTTGACATAGTTGCTAAAATTTGCAGACTCGCCGTAGCATTGGTAGTGTTGTTTCGGGAAGAAGACGGTAACGAATATTGCACATGGTGTGACTACCTCAGCTGTGTCCCAACCTCTAGATGGGATTGCAATCAAAACAACTAGCATTGGCTATTTTCTGTTTTTGATCTCTTTTGTGTAAATGCAATTTATCATTTCAGTGTTAAAGAGCTTATAGGGGAATGTGAGCGAGTGATTTTGAGTGCTGTGTTATTTTTTTGTCTTTTGGTTACTTTAAAAATCAAAACACTACATTTATTATTTGTGTATAAATATAATCCCAACCAATTTTGATTCAGTAATTTAGTTTCTCTCAAAAAAATCGAAGCAATTTAATCTCTGTTAATTACGAACTTTATATTTTTCATTAATTTTACATAATTTGATTGATATAATAACAAATTTAGCTTTAATAATTTACAAATTCTATCAATTTTCTCATGAAATAAATTTAGCTTACAATATTTTTGTAAATGTGTCAATGTTGAGATTAAACTTGTTAAGTTTTTTAGAATCAAGATCAAATTAACAAAATATGTAAACATTAAAGGCTAAATTTGTTATTATACCAATTAAAATTATGTTTAATTGATGAAAGATATTAACTTAATTGCTCACTTTCAAAATTGACATAAATTAAATTAATTTGAACAAACTAATTTACTTTCGGAAATGAAAAAAAGACCAGAAAAGTCTTTTTACCAATATATATGTGTGCGCAAAATATCTCATTCCCCCATATTATTTTTATGCCAAAAAAAGTTTGGTTGCAAAGAGACAATGGCAATCTAAATGGAGCGATCACTCTATATATTTAAATACATCTTTTGTCACAAATCTACTTAATGGTTTGATACATACTGGTTGGAGTTGGTAATGTTGATGCAAGCAAGAATACATATATACATACAATCCCTATTCTCATCCCATAGTTTCAAACAGTAGTTTAAGTTTGAACTTTTATTGTATTGATTGAACCGGACTTAACTCGATTATATCTTTTATGACTTAAAAAAAAAAGTAAGATACTCATTCAACCTTCATGTAACCTCACAAGTTTGTCATTGCACACCAACCCAAATTTAAATCAAGGATATATACTCACTCACCTGGAAAGACTGGCAGGGAACAGGTCCAAAAACAGATATGAATGGGGGCTCATAGAACAATGATAAGAGTACTGATGTTGCTTTCATGGGCTACCTCAATAGGTGGTTCAGCAGTCGAGTGCACCACCGTAACAGAACTAATCTCGTTCTGTGCCACCTTTATCAGCAACGGTTCACCAGATCCTTACCCTGGTACACCATGTTGCGAGGCTGTCACGAACCTCTACACGATGACTCATTCCACTGACAATAGGAGATCACTTTGTGGATGCTTAATGGGGCTTGTTACTGCTAACAATTCTAATTCCACCGCTATCGCTACATTGCCTGGCTTTTGTGGTGTCCCGCTCGGTTTCACCATCGACCCTGATACCGACTGCGACTTGTATGTATATCTTTTATGTCTTGAATAGTCGCTGTTGGTTACCAGTTGTTGACAATGACCAATTGTAATGTATGCAGCGTTCCGTGACGATGAGTACACAAAGTGGTGGCAATGTGGCGTTGAAAGGAGAAGGTAATGAAATTTATGATTGCTTGATTATATTCAAACACGTTACATGCGTTTATGTCCGAATTTCGGTTTATTTCATGCATCTGTTGCAGGCTAGACATAGCATCATTGTTTCATAGTACGTTCTTGATCAATGTCTGGTTTTTTTTATCCAGGTTTGCTCTAACCATTCAACAGCAACTTCATATGAATTTTTTGTTCAAGATTTGAACATGGAAACCGTCCGAAAACACCAGTCCCGGCTGTCGAACAGCCTTTCCTTCTTTCATCACTGTCCACCTAAATCACTTGTAATTTGTACTATATTATTACATGTTGAACCATTAATTATAGAATTTTATGTTTTAACTTACTCGTATTACCTGTAATTTGTGCAAAAATGGTGAAGGAAAATAGAGATTTGCAGCTTCACAAATTCGGCACCAGCACAAAGTCTCACACCACTACCAAACCCCATAAAGAATTTAGAACCTGCATTCAATTCTCTCCCCTGCTTGTTTGTTTTCATGCTAATTAGTTTCTAAATCCAATAATATTAGAACCAAATTGTGTTCAAATTAGCTTTGGAATAATCAACTAAATCACCTTCCATCACCATGGATTGAATGTAAGTGGATCCTCGTATTTCGTGGGGTTCAAATGAACTGCTGGTGTACAAGCCAAAATGATCCAACCTGCAGGGATTTTATAATCTGTACCACCCACAATTCATACAAAATGAGCATATATACATTAAACATAGTGAATTTGGTTTATTGGACTTAAACCTGCCCTTTATTTCTATATCTTTGACCACTTTCCTGAAAATTGCAGTAACAATATTTCCAAGCCTGATGGTTTGTTGGAGATTTGACATTCTTTAACTGGATGAAGTAAGAACTTCAACCTGGACTTTAACAACAATGTATTATACCCGGATAAAGAATGAAGGAAAAATGCTTGAGATTCAAGCTTTGAGCTTCTTTCAGGAATAGAGAACAGAATTTAGAAGACAAAAAAAAGTGGAACATATGGAAGTAAAATCTGATGATTTCATTCAAAAGAAACTTTGGCTCAAAGCCATTACATATACCAGTCATTGGCTGGTCAAAAAAATCAACCTAAACACTACCTAACTCCACTTATTACATTGGAACTAGGTGATATTACTTGCACACTTAAACAAAGCTAGTAACCAGCTCTTTGATCATCAAGTTACATCAATTTGTCATTCAAAATGAACTAAATTACAAAAAACATTGTTAAAAAAAGTAACAAAATGAAACTGAGACAAAACAGTAGCATTAACATCTTCAATTGCACGTACTTTACTCGGACAATTTATGTGCATGCATTCTTACGTGCATGAATCTGCATGAGCTGCATGTCCATCTTTGTTGCTGCATATGTTGCATGGGAACTAACTTCAACACTCCTCCTTAGTTTCCATGCTTATAACACCTAGCTGCTTTCTCAGTTTTATAAATCTTGACACACCAAAGGCCTTTGTGAAGATATCAGCAACCTGTTCTTCTGAATTGCAATGAATCAGCTCCACCTCTCGAGCTTGTTCCATCTCCCTTATCACATGTAATTTGATGCTGGAGTGCTTCGTTCTACCATGGAAGACAGGATTCTTTGCAATTGCAACAGCAGACTTGTTATCACAAAAGATCTCTGTTGCTTCCCTTTGATGTAGGTTAAGATCAGCTAGAATTTTTCTTAGCCAAATGGCTTGATTTATAGCATTGGCAGCTGCAACATATTCAGCTTCTGCTGTTGATTGAGCCACTATTGATTGTTTCCTTGAGCTCCAACAAAACATGGTTGAGCCAAGGGTAAAAGCATATCCAGAGGTGTTTTTCATATCATCACTTGAACCAACCCAGTCACTATCTATGTATCCAACAAGCTTCAAACTTTCAGCCATGTTAAATAGCATCCCATGGCTTAAAGTACCCTTAACATATCTAAGCACTCGTTTGGCAGCTTGAAAGTGCTTCTCATTGCAACAATCCATGAATCTTGAAAGCAAACTGACAGCAAACATAATGCCTGGCCTAGTAGCAGTTAAATATAGCAAACAACCAACTAGGCTCCTGTAGGTAGACTCATCGACTGGTTCATAATCTCCTTGGTTTGATAGCTTCATTCCAACAACAATCGGAGTGCTTGTTGGCTTACAATTCTCTATTGAGAACTTGGACAAAACCTTCAAGGCAAATGTTCTCTGACTTAGAAAGATTCCTCCTTGAGCTTGAGTCACTTCCATGCCAAGGAAATAAATCATCCTTCCTAAATCAAACATTTCAAACTCCTGCTCCATTTTGGCTTTAAAATCAGCCAACATTGCTTGGTCTCCTTCTGTGACCAAAAGATCATCAACATAGAGAGACACAATGAGCCATGTTTCAACTCCTTTCTTCTTAACATACAATGTTGGCTCACTGAGGCTTATTTGAAATCCCAAACTAACCAAGTACCTGTCAATTCAAGCATACCAGGCTCTAGGAGCCTGTTTCAGGCCATATAATGCCTCTTAAGCCTGTACACCATTTGTTATTTACCAGACACAACAAAGCCTTGAGGCTGATCAATGTAGACCTCTTCTTCAAGGAAGCCATTTAGGAATGCAGACTTCACATCAAGCTGGTGGATTTTCCACTGCATCTTAGATGCCAAGGCAACTAGTAACCTGATGGTATCTAACCTGGCCACTGGTGCAAATGTTTCCAGGTAGTCCAGGCCATATTTCTGGCTGAATCCTTTGACTACAAGCCTGGCCTTCAGTTTGTTCAAGCTCTTATCAGCATTTTGTTTGGCTCGATAGACCTACTTTACTCCAATAACCTTCCTCTTGACTGGTCTAGGAACCAATTCCCATGTCTGGTTCTTCTCGATCATGACAATTTCATCAGCCATAGCCTGTTTCCACCCTTCATCAGCTTCAGCTTCTTCAAAACTGCATGGTTCTTCTTGTGCAACATGAGCCCTCTCATAAACATCAGCCAAAGTCCTTGTACCCCTAACTGGTTCATCATCAACATCCATTTCTGGATCATTTTGATCAGATTCAAACTGATCTGTCATAAGTTCTTCAGAAATGACTTCAGGTTCATTTCTTTCCCAATTGCAATAAGCCTTCTCATCAAACACCACATCTCTGCTTACTTGGACTTTGTTGGTTAAAGGATCCAGAATCCTATAACCCTTTTTGACTGTACTATACCTGGCTAAAATACCAGGAATAGTTCTTTTGGACAACTTATCCCTCTTTACAGCTGGTACTTGGCTATAACATAGGCCACCAAAGACTTTTATATGAGCCAATGATGGCTTGAACTCAAACCAAGGCTCAAAAGATGTCTTGTGAGCAAGTGCTTTGGTTGGAAGCCTATTCTAAATGTAGACAACAATATTGACAGCTTCAGCCCACATGGTCTTGGGTAAATTTTTCTTAAACAATAAGCATCTGGCCATATCCATCAAGCTCCTATTCTTCCTTTCACTAACCCCATTTTGTTGGGGTGTGTAATCATTCGTTAGCTGGTGTTTGATGCCAGCATCATCACAGAAGGTATTAAACCCGGATGAAGTATACTCTGTTCCATTATCAGACCTAATGGTCTTTATCTTGCAGCCTGTTTCTGTTTCCACTGCAGCTTTAAACTTCATAAACACTTGAATAACCTCAGACTTATGCTTCAAGAAATAAATCCAGCAATATCTGGTACAGTCATCAATGAAGAGAATAAAGTACCTATTGCCACTTCGTGATTCAGTCCTCATGGGGCCATAAACATCAGTATGCACCAATTCCAATTTGTTTGATGCTCTCCAGGTGGTGTTTGTAGGAAATGGAAGCCTGTCTTGTTTTCCCATCTGACAGACCTCACAAACATCTTTAATCTGAATTGTTTTGGTGAAGTTTTCAACCATTTCCTTGCTGACCATCCGAGCCATAGATTTGAAGTTGGCATGACCAAGTCTTTGATGCCAAAGCTTGGTGTCTTCTGTTGAAGCAACATGGGCTGAGTGTGAGTCACCTGACCAGTTGACTTCAAAGCATTTGTCACTCATGGTGACTGTCATGAAGCTTGATCCATTTGGATCAATTATCTGGCATTCTTCACCTTTGAACACAACAGAATAACCTTTCTCAAGCAATTGAGCAATGCTGAGAAGGTTTCTGTTAATCTCAGGCACTAGCAGCATATTTGGAATGACTTTATTGCCTGTAGGAGTGTATATCAGCACATCCCCTTTTCCTTCAACTTTTATGAACTATCCATTCCCAACTTTCACTTTGGTCTTGCAGCTTCTATCCAAGGTCTTAAAGATGGTTGCATCAGGTGACATGTGGTTAGTGTAGCCATTGTCCAACAACCAGCCTTTTGTACTTTTCTTCTGGCCAGTTGAGCAAGAAACAGCAAAGACTTGCTCTTCATGGTCACTACTGTCTTCAGCCACTCGAGCTTCTTCATTCTTGTGTTGTAGTTGGTTTTGGCCAGGTCTGCCTTTTTCTTTGTAGACCCTTTCAACATGGCCCTTCTTTTTGCAGTGTTGACATACAGCATCTGGACTAAACCAGCATCTGGCCTCTGGATGACCAGGTCTTTTGCAAAATCTGCAGAGTCGATCTCCTCCTCTTGCAGCATCAGGCTTAGGCCTATTTTTCCAATTCTTCTTGCCTTTATAGGCTGAGGTGCTCGAGGCTGCATTGGCCTTAGCTTGGAAAGCACCCTCCTGGTGCTCCTCCATTCCACTGGCTCTCCTTTGTTCCTGAGCATAGAGGGCATTAATAAGCTTAGTTAAGGAAATAGTTGCCAGGTCTCTCGAATCCTCTAGGGATGAGATTTTTACCTCATATCTTTCAGGCAATGTTGAGAGCACCTTCTCCATAATCCTTGCCTCACTGAACTGTTCTCCTAGCAATCTTATGCTGTTGACCACAGCCATTATCCTGTCAGAGTATTGCTTCACTATCTCTTCTTCCTTCATCTTGAGATTTTCAAAGTCTCTTCTCAAGCTTAGTAACTGCTGCTGCCTTGTTCTTTCAGTGCCTTGGAACTCCTCCTTAAGCTTGTCCCAGGCCTGCTTGGGAGTCTCACAAGCCACGATCCTGGTAAAGATGACATCAGAAACACAATTCTGAATGCATGACATGGCCTTGTGTCTTTTAGTCCTCTCATCTGTGTGCTGTCTAATTTGAGCGAATGTGGCGTTGGCTCTGAGTGGAGCTGGCTCAGCATCTGTGTTGACAACTTCCCACAGATCAAAGGCTTGCAGGTAAGTCCTCATCTTGACCTGCCATATGTAGAACCCTGCACCATTAAAGACTGGTGGTGCAGCTGGTGAGAACCCTGATAAAGCCATCGTTTTGAAAGTATGCTTGAACAGGTCCACTAAGAAATGAGCTCTTGATACCAATTGTTAGAGACTTGACACTCTTTAACCGGATGAAGTAAGAACTTCAACCTAGACTTTAACAGCAATGTATTATACCCGGATAAAGAATGAAGGAAAAATGCTTGAGATTCAAGCTTTGAGCTTCTTTCAGGAATAGAGAACATAATTTAGAAGACAAAGAAAAGTAGAGCATATGGAAGTAAAATCTGATGATTTCATTCAAAAGAAACTTTAGCTCAAAGCCATTACATATACCAGTCATTGGCTGGTCAAAAAAATCAACCTAAACACTACCTAACTCCACTTATTACATTGGAACTAGGTGATATTACTTGCACACTTAAACAAAGCTGGTAACCAGCTCTTTAACCATCAAGTTACATCAATTTGTCATTCAAAATGAACTAAATTACAAAAAACATTGTTAAAAAAAGTAACAAAATGAAACTGAGACAAAACAGTAGCATTAACATCTTCAATTGCACGTACTTTACTCGGACAATTTATGTGCATGCATTCTTACGTGCATGAATCTGCATGAGCTGCATGTCCTCCTTTGTTGCTGCATATGTTGCATGGGAACTAACTTTAACATGGTTTCATTGATAACCTGATGAAAAGCCATTGATTTATATATTAAACCTCTGTGTGAAGAAACAGTAGGGAAATATATATATAGTGTTAAACAAACTCACCATATGTGTCAAAGTCATTGATTTATATTCTTTCCAAGTGATCCCGGAACCCTTTGTTTCTCTTTCCCTTAAAATTCAATTATTCAAAGCAAGTCAACTAGTATAAGAATAGCAATTAAGAGCAATTAAGATTTACTGTCTGTTCAGCTAGGGCCAAAGGGTTGCTTTGAAGATACTGAAGAGCTAATACAACAGCAGAAGATGCAGATTCAAAAGCGGCAAAAGGAAGTGCAAACAACAAATCTAATGCTGTCTGTTCTGATAGGATGGTTCCAGCTTTGTTCATCTCTTCCAATACCACATCCAGAAAATCTTTGTCTTGTTTCTTTGTTAACGTCCCACGCCTCTCCTCCGACATGATTTTGATTACCCTCATTACTTTGTTACAACTCTGTAAACATTTCCAGTAAGCAGTTCCCGGAATGTTTAGAGGAAAAGAAATTAAACCATCCAAGAAAGCTGAATTGCATCCTCTTAGCTTCTCATTATTACAACCAAATAGCTTCCTCACAGTAAAATCATATATCATCTGTAAGAAAAGAGAAAACCTGTCATGAATCATGATTTTTAGCTAAATTTAATCAAATAAAGTGTGTTGGAACTTGGAACCAAAGTTATAATAGAGTTGATATAGCCCGTTTCAATTCCACTGAAGGTTGTTGACAAGACCATAACCCTACATGTTTGCTTGTTAATTCCTCCATTTCAGAAACATGTTTTTCTTTTAAGGATTCAGAGCCAAACAGGTTCAAAATCAAGTTTCTAAGGCACTTGTGGAGAAAACCATGACTGGATAAAATATTTTCCTTGCTGACAATATCATCAAAGCTGTCCATATACCAACTTTGAACCAGTTTCCCTTTTTGTTGGAAAATGAAACGGTTAACATCAGTATCAGTGGAAACAACAATCTGTCGATCAACCAAACTAGATTTAAACAACGAACCGTACCTGAAAATATATAATTTAAAACGATTAAGACAATGATAAACGAACCTCACGTATCATTACATAAATTACATTACCAATTCATGCATTATATACACAACCTGTTGGTTCTCTTTTTGATGAATGGTGAAACATCGGAGATACTGAAGAGTAAATAGCTGAAATGACTCACCCACAACCGGTAAACCCATGGAACCTGGTGAGAGCTTGCCATTGCACCTTGGGTTCTTCCAGTGGTATATCCATAGCACAATGCTTAAAAACAAGACTATCAAGCAAAGCAGGGGATACAACATTTTGGGTTTCAATGGAGGTAAAGAAGAGGTACAACTGTATAAATAGCATTGCATTGTGACCAAGTTTTAAATACAATTGTTATAACATAATCTTAGTCTGAAATGGGGGCTGACGGCATTCATTATTGTCTCATTGGATGGTTTTGAAAGTAGATTTCATATTTACCGTCTTTTGAATCTCGATTGTCACCGGCGGCTACAGTTCATTCTTCTGCAAATTTAGGCTCTCTTTGAATTGGATTTTACCCATGGTGAGATGAAATATTGGGTGAATATTCCTTTTCACTGGACTGGTTTCTCCTTGACTATCCAAGCTAGCTTATTAGAATCACGTTTGTTGATAAGTTAAATTAAAAAGGGGTTGAAAAGTCAAAAATGGTGGGAGGTGCAATTGGCACCGAAAGAAAAAAAATAGTTGGCAAGTTGTTTAAAGTTGAAAGGGATAATTGCAATTTTGGTCCCTAATTTTTTAGGCCATTTGCAAGTTAGTCCCTGAACTTCAACTATAAATAGGCCTAACCATTTCTCATTTCAACCATCCCAACCAATCTTTCTCTCTTAGTTTTCTCTCTTCTCCCATTTGAGAATTCTTAAGGAATTCTATTTGTTTGTAATACTTTGGAGATAGTAAAGTTATCATCTGGTGTTAGTGCCCGAGGACGTAGGTATAATTTACCGAACCTCGTTAAATCTCTTGTATTCTTTCTTGTCCTATTTTTCTTTCAATATTTGAGGGTATAATAGTAGTATTTAATTGTGCTATTAAATTACTATAGAAGGGATATTCTGTCTAAGGAAAGACTTGGTATTTAAGAGATCCATGTGATCCACCTCTCTTCCCTGGGAATTGAACTTTGTGTGATTTTTTTAGTACAATAATTTACACGCTTCCGACCCTATTGGAACAACAACGTTTACTAATTTTAGATCTTTAAACCAACCTAAACTACCAAAGATTGTATTATTCTGCACTGTTGACTCAAAGATACATACCATTCTGTAAACATTAAAAAAAAGGAAATAAAGAAATAAAAAAAAAGAAAATAAAAAAATGCTTAAAAAGTTTAGGGATTAGTTTAAAAAGTTTAGGGATTAGTTTGAGTTAGATTTTTCATTTGAAATAACGATTAAAATGCTACAAATCAATAACATTAATAATCTTTATCATGATAAATTAAAGTTCTATGACCAAAACGTATTTCATACCATACATAAGTGATTATTTTTATAGTTTATCTTAATACTAATTAGGAAAATGATTAAATTAGATAAACTCATAGTAATATTGGCTAGCAAAAACTTGGTTTGTTGGTTAAGACTAGTGTGCCCATGGGTAACGCTAAGTTCAGATTGAACCATACTAGATATCTAAACTTATTTTTCAAACCCATATCTAGATTGGTCCGAAAAACAGGCCTACTCTGTTTCCCAAGCTCATCCCAATTTAAGAAAAGTAAACTTGCATTCGACTCAACTTACCCATATTTAATTTTTTTTAGATTAAATTTTATTTAAAAATAGTTTTTAAATATAATACACTAAATGCACTAAAAATATTAAAATAAAAGTTTTCTAGCACATTAAAAATACATTAAAAATATTTATATTAAAAAACACTACCATAAATATAATAAATGTTTTATTATATTTAAAAAACACAAATAAATATAATAAATATTTTATTTTAGAATTTTATATTTTGGGTTGAGTTATTAAGTTTTTTTTTAGGTTTTAAGTAATAAATTTAATTGTTAATGGGTTAGTGATTTAATACAAACATAAATATATAATTATTATTTAACATATATAATTAATATAATTTTTTATAACATAATATATTCAGGTTAGACCAAGCTTGAGCCAAAAAAATCTTGCCCAAAACCTAACCCATATAAAAACAGATTTTAAATTTTACTAAAGCCTATTTTTTTTAGGCCTCATATTTTGTCTAAACTTTCCTATTTTTTGAATGAGCTTTCAAACTTGAGCAGATAACTCGACCTATAAACAAGTCTAGTTAAAACAGAAACCCTAGGTCCTTAAGTATCAAGATTCGTGTCTTACCACACTTAAAAAGAAAAAGTCATAGTAATATTGGAAAAGATTTTCTATTCATATGAATTTCTATTTATTATTTTAGATTAATTATTAATTAATGTAACACTTATACATCAATTAAAAATTAACATTTAACATCAAAAATAGATGTATTAGGCCAAAGGCAGAACAAGCATCTCAACCAGTCTGATAATATATGTAGTTTGAAACGCATTCATTTCATTTTTCTTTACATTTAAGGACCAAATCTAAGATACAACACTATGGCACACCTAATCCAAGAAGTAAGACCAAAACATACATGTTCCTCCATTGACAAATGACAAAGAATCAATCACCGCCGACTTGTCTCTTCCAGAAGCCTTCCACAATCAGTTCATCAACTCCCCAATCTTCATAACTGAAATGTTATACCAAAGGTTAGTCCGTCATGCTAAACCCTAAAGTAGAAAGCAATGGTATCAGTCAAAGCCTGCTGATCAATCTCGTCTTCCATCAGGCAAGTAGCGCCGAATGGTGAAGGGTATTTTCCGCTCTCGAAACTCTTTCATGGCAATCTATCATAAATGCCAAAAGAAAGAGAGTTATAGTGAAGTAAAAGCAATGTAATATTGGTTTGTAGGATATATAGGGAACGTTCTCACGAATCATACAGCTTGGTATATAGGAACATAACCAAAAGAAAAAACCTTGCTTACAACTATTAAATTGCATAGCTGATGCAAGATCAGCCAAAACAAGACAAAGAAGAAATAACAAGAACATGACAAGGATATATGAATGTCACAACCTTTGCATATAACACTACAACATGGATATACATTTATGAATATAAAACATCTAGGTGAAGAACAAGAAATTGGAAAGAAAGCTGGCAAATGAAGTAAAGGAGAGAAATAAAAGCTTGTGTGACAATCAAGTAAAGGCCAAACAAGGAACGATAAGGGAAAACACCCGAATAAAACTAAAGTTGATCCTGTATAAACCTTAGCAAGATAAAACCAATACATATAACATGTATTACCAATAGTGATAGAGTGTGGCAATCTCATATAAGTGTTCAAACCGCTAGCGCTTTAGTATCAAGCTCACGCACAGCCTTACCAATTTTCCAGAAGGAACAATATAACAAAAAGAGCAGAAAATATGAGAAATATATGTTAAAAGATGGCAACAAACAGCAATATGTATGTTACCAAAAATGAAATACAGTAGCATACAAATGTACCGTATGTTGTCCGAATGAAGTACGTCTTTTGTAACAAGCGACCTATATATGATTTGACAGAAACTTTTTGATTGGATAAAGTTGGTCAAGTACTTACCAGTTTTAGACAGGTCTTAGGTTATCATTATAATGTTTTTAAAGTTTGTTTACTTGCACAAGTTAAATTTATTACTCTTTCAATGTAATATTATTATATATGTACATTTTTCTTTAACAAAAATGTAAGAGAGAAGTCAATTTTTTTGTTTTCTCCTACAACATCTGTCTTTGTTTCTGTTTTCATCTTTCAACACAAAGTTTTAGATCTTTTGTTTTTGTTTTTGTGATAAAAAAACCCAACAAACGGTATTAAGAGCCTAAGTCTTTGAGGACCTTGGTTGTGTTTTGTTTGTGAGTGACTTGTGCTTGAGAGAAAAGAAACAAAAGTTGTTTTTTTGTTGTTCTGTTTGTTTGCTGCAAGGATGAGCTTTACACCACCACCATCACCACCACCTGTGTTTGCTGGAGAAAACTACCACATTTGGGTAATTAAGATGAATACATACCTTCAAGCACATGATTTGTGGAATGTGATCAAGAATGATGCTGAACCACCTCCATTAAGGGCTAATCCAACCATTGCTTAGATGAGGCAACACAGTGAAGAGTGCGCCAAGAAGCATAAAGCAATGGCTTACTTGCAAAATAGAGTATCTGATGTGATTTTCACTTGGATAATGACTTGTGACTCACCAAAGCAAGCATGGGAGAAGCTAAAGGAGGAGTTCATGGGGTCAGACAAGGCAAGACAGCAGCAGTTGATCAACCTCAAAAGAGATTTTGAAAACTTGAAGATAAGGGAGTCAGAGACCATCAAGCAGTACTCTTATAGGATAATGGCCACAGTTTCAGAGACCATCAAGCAGTACTCTGATAGGATAATGGCCACAGTCAACAACATTAGGCTCTTTGGTGATGATTTTAGAGAGAGTAGAGTTGTTGAAAAAGTCATTACAACCCTCCCTGAAAAATTTGAGTAAAAAATCTCCTCACTTGAGGACTAGAGGAACTAATCAACCATCTGATTGTCTGAGTTGGTAAACTCCTTGTATGCACTTGAGCAAAGGAGGGCCAACAGGCAGGAAGAGCATCAAGAAGGTGCCTTCCTAGCCAAAAGCAGACTAGCCTCGAGCTCATCTGCATACAAAGGAAAGGAATCTTGGTTAAGCAAGCCTAAATCAGATGGTAAAAAAAGATATCCACCCTGCCCACACTGCAGAAGGGTAAGTCATCCGGGTGAAGTATGTTGGTATAGGCCAGATGTCCAGTGCAAAAGCTGCAAATAGTTTGGTCATATTGAAAAGGTGTGTAAGAGCAAAGAGAAGGCACAAGCTCAGCAGCAAATGCAAGCTTAGGCTGCTGAGGACTTTCAAGCTCAGGAGGAGCATATCTTCACTGCCTCATGCTTTGCAGCCTCAAACAAAGTCAAAAAGGACTGGCTAGTGGATAGTGGCTACACACACCATATGGCGACTGATGAAAAGTTGTTCAATGACCTAGATAGAAGCTTTGCCTCAAATATCAGGATTGGTAATGGGAACTTGATTGAAGCCAGAGGCAAGGGAAATGTGGTGATCAACACTTGTTCAGGTAACAAAGTAATCTCAGATGTACTTTTTGTGCCTAACATAAACCAAAACCTGCTTAGTGTTGGCCAGTTAATTGAAAAGGGTTATTCACTTATTTTTAAGAATAACTCTTACATTATTGAAGATCCACTCGGTCAAGAATTAGTCATAATGGCTATGACCAAAAGATGTTTTGTGTTGAACATGAACCAGTTGGAAAAGAAAGCCTATACTAGTGCTACTGACACAGTTAGTTTATGGCACAAGGAGTTAGGATCCATTATGGAAGGTCAGGATGTAAAGAAACAAAAGATTCATAATGGAGTGGATGGTATAGCTGAAAAGCTCTCCACATCGACCACCGATGGGCAAAGTTCCAATTCCAGCCTGTTGAATAAAAGAAAAGATGTGTATGAAATCAATAAGTTTGTTGTGGTTGAAGCTAATGGGTTCTTGGTATTTGCTTGGGAAGCTCTTCAAGATATGACTGTCATGATCCTTGGTGTGTGTGCTTTGGTGTCATTGATAGTTGGGATAACAATGGAAGGATGGCCAAAGAGAACTCATGATGGACTTGGGATTGTCGCAAGTATCTTGTTGGTCGTGATTGTCACAGCGACTAGTGATTATCGCCAATCATTACAGTTCAAGAATTTGGACAATGAGAGAAAAAAAATCACCATTCAGGTAACAAGAAATGCATGTAGGCAGAAAATGTCTATATATGATTTGCTTCCTGGCGATATTGTACATATCAATATTGGTGACCAAGTCCCTGTCGATGGTCTTTTCGTCTCGGGGTTTTTTGTACTAATCGATGAGTCAAGTTTAACAGGGAAGAGTGAGCCGGTCATGGTGAATGCTGACAATCCTTTTATGCTATCTGGCACTAAGCTTCAAAATGGATCATATAAAATGATGGTTACTTCTGTTGGGATGAGAAAACAATGGGGTAAATTAATGGCAACACTTAGTAAAGTGGGAGATAATGAGACCCCATTGCAGGTGAAATTAAATGGAGTAGCAGCCATTATTGAGAAGGTAGGCCTGTTTTTCGATGTAGTGAAGTTTGTTGTAATGGTACAAGGACTGTTTACGAGTAAACTTTGAAAAAAAAGGTTTGAGTATTTGAAGAAGGAAATTGGACTCTGTTGTCTAGTAGCCAAGGAGGAATGTTAAAAGATGGCAACAAACAGCAGTATGTATGTTACCCGGATGAAATACAGTAGCATACAAATGTATCGTATGTTGTCCGGATGCAATATGTCTTTTGTAACAAGCGACCTATATATGATTTGACAGAAACTTTTTGACTGGATAAAGTTGGTCAAGTACTTACCCATTTTAGGCGGGTCCTAGGTTATCATTATAATGTTTTTAGAGTTTGTTTACTTAAACAAGTTAAATTTGTTGTTCTTTCAATGTAATATTATTATATATGTACATTTTTCTTTAACAAAAATGTAAGAGAGAAGTCAAGTTTTTTGTTTTCTCCTTCAACATCTGTCTTTGCTTCTATTTTCATCTTTCAACACAAAGTTTTAGATCTTTTGCTCTTGTTTTTGTGATAAAAAAACCCAACAATATAGTTATTAGCATATTTAATCTTTACCTCGAGTGGGTCAGTCTCACCCTCCAACTCAACCATAACTGGAGCATTCATACTGTTGATGGGAAAAAGATGTTCAAAAATATAATATAACAAGAGCCACTATACCCCCAAAAATCTAAAGTTTATTAAGTAAACCTGATTTGCAGGGCGCGGCTGCCCAAGATCCTAGCACGCTAGTATTTGGTCATATACTTCGATGTTTTGCGAGTCGTTTTGTCTTTAGCATCCTGGTCTTCTTTTTCCTCGGTTTCAATAGGTTCCAAAGGATCAACATCATTGTTATTGTTTTCCAACTCCTCCTCAGCTCCTTCCTGAACACCATAAAGATAATTTTTTAGACAATAACTCTTTTATCAATTATATGTAATTTCTTTCTCATATATATATAAATCCTTACTTCAATCTCAGGCTCTGGTGGCTCATCCTCATAACTGTAGCAGCAATTTCAACAACCCAAAGTCAGTTTTTGAGCTAAAAAGAAAAGGCTGAAATATTGACATTAAAGACGAAAGCAAAGCAGAGAAGACAAAAGGCATCTCCCTTTGTTTGATTGCTTAGAAAAAGTTCATAAAGAAATCCCCATACCCAGCTAGAAATTTTGAAATTCGCAGACAATTGAAGAACAAATATTTAAAACCCACTTCTCAAAATTTTCCTTTATTTATCAGAACTTCAACAGAAACTAGAAATATAATCTAATGGCCCAACCAAATGCATTAAAAAAAAAATACAGAGAACTATATATGCACATAATGATAAAGGTTTAAACTATGGTTTTTGTGCAGTAGCAATGAACTTAATCATTGTTATTGGTAGAAATTTGTTGTCACAATGATTTTATATTATGAAAACACCAAAACTCATTTAACAACTCAATTTAGCCAATGCGACCTTGGTATGGTTGGTAAAGGCAGATGTTTTAGGTATTAAATATTTAGATTTGAGACCAACCATGTATAATTATATGTATAAGTCTTCAGGTCTTATCATATGCAATCATTATGTGTGGTTTTTAATTTAGCTAATTAAATTTGTCAAGTTTAGTTTGGACTGTACCAATTATTAATTTGTTTATGTTGTAATAGTTTAATTCTACTTTGTAATTACTAGAGTAATCTGTTTATGTTGTAATAGTTTGATACTTGTGATTATTTGATATATATTTGTATTGTACTTTGATTATACTATACTTGTAATACTTTAAAAAATAACTCAATTTAAAGCCAATTGAGGCTCAATTGGTATTGTTTCTGTTGTAATAAATAGAAGACGTATGTTTGAGTACGCTTAAATAGACATTATATTTATCTTCCAATTTAAGATTTTGAGGGATACCAATTGTAGTAAGAAATGTATTTAAAAAAAAAACTCAACCAACTACAATAAATGTGAGAAAAAATTCACACATTTACATAAAATAAGATTTAAATATGAGATCTTGACATTTTTAGAGTTTTAATTTTACCATTGAGTCAAAATCTCATTAAAAAATTAAGTCTGATTTTATAATTTATTATTTATATTATAGTTTTTTCTTGTGGCCTTGTTGCCAAAACTTATAATATATTAGCTTGGATTAATAATTAATATACAAGTGATGGAGTTTTTCAACTCGTAGAATTAAAAATCCAAAAACCCATCAGGTGTTCAATTTATTTATTATTTATTTCATAATTATTAATTAAAGATACATAATTTTTTAAACCCAATTATGAAATTAAAAAATTCTATTATTAATCTATCAAATAATCATTTTATTAACTACTAGCTCATTGCTATTGTTGCACTTGTATCGAAGCATATAATCTTAACATTAATTTTATTCTCACAACTACAATATATAATCTGCATATCCTGCACTGAAAAATGTTATTCATTATTATTGTTATTTTTAAGTTGTTGATTGACTAATTGATTTATGTGTCGGAAGCAACCGAAGCTTTGTTTAGCATGGTTTTTAGAATCGAATCAATGGTCGAATTGACTAGACTATTAATTTTCGGTTTAATTAATTTAATTGTTAATTCAATTTTAATTAAATAACTTATTAAAAATTATAAAAATTAAAAATTAAAAAAATATTAAAAGAATATAAAATCCAGTTCAACCATTTTTTATCCCGATTCAAAACCGTTGGTAGTTTAACCAGTACAATGGATTACTGTGATGTAATCACAAAGCAACGAGAAATGTAAGCCTTCACCTATCCTGAATACAACAAAACTGTGATGTGCTAAAAGTTATTTAGGTAACTCATGCAATGGATGACCGTCAGCCTCCAAATCCATCTATAAAACAGTATAAAAATCCCAAATGAACAAACAATTAAGAGACAAAACTGAGCAAGAAAATTAACCAAAATTTAGATAAAAAAAAACCAGCCATGGCGGTTGTGAAATCCCTGGTGTGTCACAGTTCACAAGCTGCAGTTTTGCTTCTGCTTCTGGTTGTAGCCTCAGTGCAGACCCGAACGAGTAAGGCACAGCTGAGCTGCACAAACCAACTCATCAACCTGAATGTGTGCGCACCCTTTATGGTGCCTGGTGCCACCGAGACCCAGCCTAATTCCCTGTGTTGTGGTGCACTCCAAGCTGTGCAACATGATTGCCTCTGCAGCACTCTCAGGATTGCTTCTCAACTTCCTTCTCAATGCAATCTTCCACCTCTCTATTGTGCCACCTGACATATATGCATGCATGCAAGCAAGCTGGTAGAATATATATATATATATGGCTGCAGTTTTATTTTTCTTTTGGAATGTGTGACATCATATGTGACAAAGCAAATGCAATGGAGATCAAAGTTATAATTAGTACTTGGAAATAAAAGTATCTTAAAAAATCAGTTTAGCTTCATTGATTCATGCAACTATTTCAAGGAGACCATGTCAAATTTTGAAGTTTGATTGATTGATTCGATTGTATCAATAGTGACTTGAATCGGTAATAGATTAAACTAATTGAATTAAAACTAAATTATAATGATTTTATCTTCACCTTACTAATGGCAACAAGTTACAACAAGTTATAACTTTGTTTTAAAAAATATGGGGTTTAATTTAGAATTTTGATTTTAAATTTGTTGAATGAATTAAATGGATTAAAATAAATACAAATTAGTGATTTGTCATAATTTACAAACAATTTTGTAACTTGCTCAAGAAGTTAGTGTTTGAATCTTAAGAACTTGGGGGTTGGAATCTTAATTTTATATTTGTTGAACAAAACAAAGAACTAATTGGAACAAAAACAGAATCTTAATGACTTCATTAGGAATCTATAAAACTCTAAACAATAACCAGCATAGGTCAGGTTTTCAAGTTGTTATTAAATTTGCAAAAACTTCTTTTACATCATTATTTGTTCTATCTTCTGGACATTTAAAACTTTACTCCTTACACCACCACCGATGTTTCACCATTCATCAAAAAGAGAATCAACAGGTCGTGTTATAATGCAAGAATTGATGATGTATAATGCCATGTGAGGTTCGTTTATCATCATCTTAATCGTTTTAAGTTCTATATTTTCAGGTATGGTTCATTGTTTTAAAACGAGTTTGGTTGGTCGACAGATTGTTGTTTCCACTGATCCTGATGTCAACCATTTCATTTTCCAACAAGAAGGGAAACTGGTGCAAAACTGGTACATGGAAAAATTTGATGATATCATTGGCAAGGATAATGTTTTATCCGGCCATGGATTTCTCCACAAGTATCTCAGGAATTTGATTTTGAACCTGTTTGTCTCCGAATCCTTGAAATCAAAACATGTTTCCGAAATAGAGGAATTAACAAGCAAACATCTACAGTTATGGTCTTGTCAACAACCTTCAGTGGAATTGAAACAGGCTATATCAACTGTATTATAACTTTGGTCCCAAGTTCCAACACACATTATTTGATTAAATTTAGCTAAAAATCATGATTCATGACAGGTTTTCTCTAATCTTACAGATGATATATGATTTTACTGTGAGGAAGCTATTCAGCTTTCTTGGATGGAAATTGTTGGGGATTAGGCACACTTTAACCAGATGAAGTAAGAACTTTAATCTGGACTTTAACCGCAGTGTATTATACCCGGATAAAGAATGAAGGAAAAATACTTGGAGTTCAAGCTTTTAGCTTCTACGAGGAATGGAGAACAGAACTTTGAAGGCAAAGAAAGATGGAGCATATGGAAAGAAAATCTGATGATTTCATTCAAAAGAAACTTTGACTCAAAGCCATTACATATACCAGACATTGGCTAGTCAAAAAATCAACAAATGCATCACCTAAATACTACCTAACTCCACTAGTTACATAGGGACTAGATGATTTTGCTTGCACACTAGAACAAAGCTGGTAACCAGCTCTTTGACCATCAAGTTACATCAACTTGTCATCCAAACATAATTCAAAATGAACCAAATTATAAAAACATTGTTAAAAAAAGTATCAAAATGAAACTAAGACAAAACAGTAGCATTAACATCTTCAGTTGCACGTATTTTATACGGACAACTTATGTGCATGAATTCTTACGTGCATGAATCTGCATGAGCTGCATGCCCACCTTTGTTGCTGCATGTGTTGCATGGGAACTAACTTCAACAGAAATGTTTGCAGGGTCGTAACAAAACAATGAACAGACAAAGAAACAAGACAGATTTTCTGGATGTGGTATTGGAAGAGATGAACAAAGCTGGAACCATCCTATCAGAACAGACAGCATTAGATTTGTTGTTTGCACTTCCTTTTGCTGCTTTTGAATCTGCATCTTCTGCTGTTGTATGAGCTCTTCAGTATCTTCAAAGCAACCCTCTGGCCCTAGTTGAACTGACAGTAAGTCTTGATTGCTATTCTTATATTTGTTTACTTTCTTTGAATAATTGACATGCATGTCTCTTCGACCAGCAAGAACATGAAACAATTTTAAGGGAAAGATAAACAAAGGATTCCGGAATCACTTGGAAAGAATATAAATCAATGACTTTCACACATATGGTGAGTTTGTTTAACACTATAATATATAGATTTCACTACTGTTTCTTCACGAAGAGGTTTAATATATAAATCAATGGCTTTTCATCAGGTTATCAATGAAACCATC
The DNA here is from genome assembly GCF_007990345.1 of Gossypium hirsutum. Taxonomy (NCBI): domain Eukaryota; kingdom Viridiplantae; phylum Streptophyta; class Magnoliopsida; order Malvales; family Malvaceae; genus Gossypium; species Gossypium hirsutum. The sequence continues at coordinate 107,709,910 of NC_053435.1, forward strand.
AGGCTTGGAAATATTGTTGCTGCAATTTTCAGGAAAGTGGTCAAAGATATAGAAATAAAAGGCGGGTTTAAGTCCAATAAACCAAATTCATCTATGTTTAATGTATCTATGCTCATTTTGTATGAATTGTGGGTGGTACAGATTATAAAATCCCTGCAGGTTGGATCATTTTGACGTGTACACCAGCAGTTCATTTGAACCCCACGAAATACGAGGATCCACTTACATTCAATCCATGGCGATGGAAGGTGATTTAGTTGATTATTCAAAGCTAATTTGAACACAATTTGGTTCTAATATTATTGGATTTAGAAACTAATTAGCATGAAAACAAACAAGCAGGGGAGAGAATTGAATGCAGGCTCTAAATTCTTTATGGGGTTTGGTAGTGGTGTGAGACTTTGTGCTGGTGCCGAATTTGTGAAGCTGCAAATCTCTATTTTCCTTCACCATTTGATCTCAAATTACAGGTAATACGAGTAACTTAAAACATAACATTCTAAAATTAATGGTTCAACATGTAATAATATAGTACAAATTACAAGTGATTTAGGTGGACAGTGATAAAAGAAGGAAAGGCTGTTAGACAGCCGGGACTGGTGTTTCCGGACGGTTTCCATGTTCAAATCTTGAACAAAAAGTTCATATGAAGTTGCTGTTGAATGGTTAGAGCAAACCTGGATAAAAAAAGACCAGACATTTATGAAGAACATACTATGAAACAATGATGCTATGTCTAGCTAGCTTGTAACAGATGCATGAAATAAACCGAAATTCGGACATAAACGCATGTAACGTGTTGATGAATATAATCAAGCAATCATAAATTTCATTACCTTCTCCTTTCAACGCCACATTGCCACCGGTTTGAGTACTCACCATCACGGAACGTTGCATACGTTACAACCGGTCATTGTCAAAAAGTGGTAACCAACCATGACTATTCAAGACATAAAAGATAGACATACAAGTCGCAGTCGGTATCAGACTCGATGGTGAAACCGAGCAGGACACCACAAAAGCCAGGCAACCTAGCATAGCGGAGGAATTTGAATTGTTAGAGGTAATAAGCGCCATTAACACCCACAAAGTGATCTCCTATTGTCAGTGAATGATCATCATTAAGTCCTGACAGCCTCGCAACATGAGTCATCAATCGCATGCAGTTGATCAGTTAGAAAACAACCCTCTTCCTGGATTTGTTTTAACATATCTAACTATTCAAAGTGCAGCCCCATAATGTGATCTTTTAGGTCTTTGCATAAACTGGCTAAGATGTTGCATTGAGAAAATAATGTCAGGCTGAGTATGTGTGAAGTATAAAAGCCCCCAATTAGCCATTGATACAAAGAAATGTCTGTCATGTTCTCATCCTCTTTATTACCTTGTACCATCTCATCATATTTCACAGAAGTTAATATTTGATTGTGTTCCAAAGGGGTAACTACCACCTTGGCCTCCTTAAACCAATATCCCCTATCAATTGAAGAACATATTTTCTTTGAGAAGATACAATGTCATCCTTTGACCTGTCAACTTCATGAGCATATTTTGCTATTATATTACTATTATTTTGTTATTTTTATTTAGATATTGTATAATTCTTATTTTATTGTTAATTCTGTTACTATTTTAGAAGTATTTGCTTGTTAAGTTACAACTATCTTAACATTATTTAAGTATAAATATTTTTTTAATATATTTTCAGTTTTGTTGAGAAATATTTATTTTAATATTTTTAATGTATTTGATTTAGTATATTTTTTAAATTTATTTTTATATATAAAAATACTATAAAAAATTAATACGGGCAGGCCGAGTGAGCTCGAATTTAACATTTTTTATTTAGACTGAGTTTAGATAAAATTTTAAACCCATTTTTCGGGTTAGATCGAGCCCAAACCCAACCATGTTTAATTAGATTTACTTTTAACTACCTCTAACAATATTACTAACAATCTAACTGCCCTAAATTCTTTCTACAAAGCCATTATTGCCTTTATGGAAGTTGTTTTTCACTGCATTGTTTATAATTTTACAATTGGATCCTAAAACCTTTGAAATTATTTCAATATTGGACCTTAGACATATAATAGTTTCGAATTGAATCTATTTAAAAAGAAGATCTTTTGTCTCATGGTAACCAGCTCTAATCTCCTTCCAAAACTTTCGTTATTAGGTTAGCGTAAAAAAAATTATTATAGTATTGTTATTTAATGCTTGTAGTTGAAGCTCTCGAATCAACGGGGGAAATTCAATTCAATTCGATTGTTATAATCTAATTTGCAATGTTTTTTAAAATAGTTGTAGTTGAATCAATCAAGCTATTGGTTTTCCGATTTGATTAAAAATCATTAAAAATTTAAAAATAAAAATAAAAATTCCGATTCAACAACCAATTCAATTAATATTTTAGTCGGTTCAATCAGTTCGTATAGTCTCCCAATCTAACCAGTTCAAAGTCACTTTTCAAACCGGCTTCCCAACTTATTCTCGATTTGACCAACTAATTCAATTTAGTTCAAACAACACTGCTAATATGTGTTTATATATAGAAAGTTAGTATTTGGTACATTGATAATGTACCTTTTTTATTCCACAAATAGTCTAAAAAAATTGTCATGTATTTTTTTTTTTTAAATACTTACTATACCCTATGAGACACTTGTCAATCCATAGTTCTATTTGTGAAATCTAAAATTTTCACCAATAGTGTACCAAATATAATATATATATATTAATTTTAGAAGTGAAATTAAAAATTGTTATGTCTCGTCTATTTTTTTAAATATTAATTAAAAAATATGATAAACTGCAAGTGAATCAAATAATTTGTTGAGACAAAATGCAAAATGCAAAATGCATGCATGTTTATTAATTTGTTCATGGGGCTAAAAGAATCCACTACAATGAAATGGTAGAGAAAAGGAGGATTCAATATCTTACATTGAAGTGACTAACTACAGCAACAATGCATGAATTTGATTCTCTCCAACAAAAGAAATGTTTCTTTTCATTTTTCCCTAAAATTATACTTTGATGTTTAAAAATGATAAAATTTTAATTTAATTTTTAAAAAATTATAAAAATATAAATTTTTAAAATTTTAAAATTATATTTTAACTCTCATAAAAATAAATAATTTAATCTCAATCTCCCCCTCAAAAAAAAATTCTAACTTTATTCGAAGTTATCAAATATATCAATCAATATATTTTTTATAATCTCGAATATAATCGAAATTCAATATAATCCGAATTTAATTTTTTTTTAAAAATGACTTGGATAGCATTGCTGAGTCAGCCAGGTCAGATATTAGTGTTAGAAGAATGTGGTTTATGTGGATAATACTGTAAATTAACAAGGAGTAGGGAAGGCCTTGGTTAGGGACCATCCCATGTCCTTTTCTTCCTTCTTTAATCTAATTTGGTGGGTTTTTTTAAATAAAGAATATTGTGATATGAGAATGCTAAAGGATTAATTTTGAACATAAAATTTGTTGCTATTTTAAAAAATAATAATTAAATATTTAATTTTAAGCAGTGGCCAACAATAATAGAAACAGATTGGTCCAAAAGAAAAACATTCTGCTTTGCATTATTGCTTTTTGGTGACTGAAAATGAGAACGTGATACCTAATTACGTTGATTCATCCATGGCGGAAATGAGCTTTTTTTCTATTCCTTTCACACACACACACAGAATGATTAACACGCAGTTGTAGCTTAGACAAATTGTCAACCCATGTGAAATTTGTTTATTTGTTTATTTATAGAATCAATGTTTTTCGACTTTCAACTTTGCACCATTGATTAAAATATGCTTTGATGAGAAGGACAGGGAATTACCAATTTACCATCACTCACATTCTTAAAAAATATGTAATAAAAGTGTTTATATTAGAAGTTAAATTGTATTTTATTTTTTCTATATAAAAATGGGCAAATTAATTCATGTAAATTAATTCAAAGAGCAAACTGATCTTTTATATTAAAATAAAATATCGTTCATTTGTATTGTTAAAATCTGGCGTGGTCGATGGAACGAGATTTGACACCCTTCTATTACTTTTTTTTTTGTTAATTTTTATCCGGTACAACTTTAATCACCATTTACAAGCATGATTTTGACAATTGATAGATGGATACTACGCATTTAAATGGTGATGATTATTCTATTGAAAAGTCGCAGATGAAAAAGTATCAAATAGGATCCCAATTTGACGAAATAATCAAACAATGATAGTGGCGTATCATGTATGCCTCATGCTAATGAATGGGGACTAATTTTTAACAGTAGAAATGGATGAAATTTTTAACAGAAAGATCAATTTACTCTTAATCTAACATTTAAAAACTAATTTATCTATTTTTTATAATAGAAGGGACAAAATACAATCTAACCTTTCATGATACTTAAGTATAATCATATTTAAACCCAAACCCTAAGAATTTAACCTTAGCAAGATAATGCCATTAGCAATTTATTATCATTTTTTTAAGGAAGTATCATCATTAAAAAAATAAGTGAACACATGGGTTATTTAAACAGCGAATTCATGTGCATAAGTCGAGCCAAATAATTAATGCTTTTAATTTCGATGGAAGAAAGGTTTTGTTTTATGATTGTGTCTTTTTATTAGTTAATTCAATTGCATCCTTCACAATGATATCTAAATTAAATCTTGTAGGGCCTCCTTCTTTTGCTATTAATAATTAGGAAGGTATGCCGAAAGGTTGCCTACCTGCCGAAAAATACTCACCGGCCATCCCCATGGCCAGCCAATCCCTCTTATTTCACTTATTAATCATACATATAATATTTCATATTTTTAACATTTCAATTCAGTCCCCTATGTACTTGTCATATTGATAAAGTTCTGAATTAAATATATTCACCTTATCAATCGATAATATAGTTTACTCTATGATTTGTGTTTTAGTAATTTAAATATAGAATTTGTTGAATTATATATATAGGAGTTTTTAATATTTACATTTTGTCAATTTGGTCCTTATTCTTTTCTTAAGTTAAAATTTATTATTCAATTTTTCAAAAAGAGTCAAATCACTTTTTTAACGGAGATAGTGATTAAAACATTAATTTTTTTAATAATGTAGGCATGGAAATTTGTATAGCATTCCATGTATACTTTATGCTGACATGACATTATATTTCTTTTATATGTCATGTCAACAAATAATTCAAAAACATATTACAAATGATTCATAAAAAATAAAAGAAAAACATGAAGTATATATTGATTGTCATATGGACTACCATCAGGAGTGTATCTAAAAAGGGCAGGTAAGGGTCTGGGCTCCCCTTAGCTTAACGAGAGAATTGCATTTATAGTCTCTCTCTAAAATTACAAGATTCAATTTAATCCTTTTTAGCCTTTGATTAAATAGAAAAATTATAACTTTAGTACTTTAGAAAACTAATAATTTAATTTAAGTATTTTAATACAAAATTTTTAGCTTTGGTCCCTCCAAATTTAATAATCTTATCTTGGTCATCTAAACAAAATTCTTAGCTTCGCCCCTAGTTATCATGTTTAATAATTTAAGGCTTTAGTCAATATTTCTAATAAAAAATAATAATTCAATTATTTTTTTTTTAAAAATTGAGAATCAATTTTATTTTTCGAAATGTAATGGACACAATTATAAATGCAAGTATAAGCCAAAAATAATTTCTAAGCTTTGAACCGATTTAATTATTGGTTGGAATTTAAATGCATCAGCCAGTTTTCTCTCCTCCTGAAGCCACAAAAATTGGCGTATGGATAACGTATATGTACATATTCTTCCAATCCATTTCCACTAGACAACATATATAGGTTAAGATCTACTGTTAATCCCTGTATTAGTAAAGAATTTGAGACTTGGTGTTTGTATTTTAAATGTTAAAAATTAAATTTGTTTATTTTTTTAATTTCAAAATTTTAATCTATACAGCTAAATTAAAATTCTAAATTGATAAATTCTTTAAAAAAAATTATGACTTTAACATTTGAACTGATATTTTTAAATAAAAATAAATAAATACAAAGAATAAATCTCAAATTTTATCAAAATACAAATATATATATATGATTCTACCCATTATTAATAAAGTAATAAAAAACTTTACAAACATATTTAAAATCACACCAAATGTTTTTTTAATTATTTTATTATTTTACTCCAACCAATAGCGGGTTGGCTTCCGGCCCCTATGCAATTTTTTTATTTAGGATTTTTAAATTTTTTAAAATTTTAAAATAAAAAAGTTAAAATTACATTTTATCCTCTCAAAAATAATAAAATTTTAATTTAATTTTTTAAAAATTATAAAAATATAAACTATTCTGATCATAAAATTAAATTTTTATTATTATAAAAATTAAAATTTAATTTTCACCCTCTAAAGAAATTTTCTGCCTTCCCCCGTCTCCAATACAAATATAACTATCAACTTAGAGTGGGTAAAAAAATATAATTCCACTGAGAATAATAATCCTACATATATAAATGTATATATTCCATGCACACTCATATAAACGTGCCCTTTTTCGTCGTTGTCAAGTGGAGAATATTAATCAACTTTATCCTTTTTCTTTCCTCAAAGACTCCATTAACCCTTCTTCTTCTTCTTCTTCTTCTCTTTCTCTCTCCCTTAACCCTGAAGAAGATGGTGACCTCTTCTTTCATCTCTCCTCAGCTCTGCTTCATTTACCATCTTCTTCTCTACAATTAAAAACCCTTTCTCCATACCAAAAAAAAAAAAATCTCCCGTTTGATCTTCTTCAAAGCTTTTTCCTTTTTTTTTTATGGGGGCTGGTGTTTCTTCTGATCTTGATGCTCAAAAGGGTACTACAAATTTTCAATTAAAAACAGGTCTTAACGATGTTCCTGAAAGTTGCATATCATCTATATTCATATACTTAGATCCTCCAGAGATATGCAAATTAGCGAGACTTAACAAAGCATTTCGTGGAGCTTCGTTGGCTGATTTCGTATGGGAAACCAAGCTGCCATCAAATTACAGGTACCTGGTTGAGAAAGTTCTTGGTCGAAACCCAGATTCTTTGAGCAAAAAAGAGACTTTTGCTAGACTTTGTACCCCTAATCGTTTCGATGGTGGCAACAAGGTAGTCCTTTTTCTTTCTTTTTTTATTCTCTTTCTTGTTCATGCCATCACCGATAAAAAAAATGTAAAATGAGTATTGTTTTTTTTTTTTTTTTGGTGTGTGTTTGTTTCCGATTCTTAGGAAGTGTGGTTGGATAAAAACAGCGGTAAGCTTTGCTTGTCAGTATCGGCCAAAGCAATGAAAATAACAGGGATTGATGATCGGAGATATTGGAATCACATTCCCACAGAAGAATCCAGGTAATAATACCATAATCATTTCTATCTTTTTCCTTCTTTTGTTTTTTATATCTGTTGAGGGTAGGTGTGTTTTTCGACCCTCCAACAAAATAAAAATATTCTACTCACTCTCATTTCAGTTCTGATCTCTTTTTTGAACTCACAAAGTTTAAGGAGAGTTTGAGGAATGTCTCACCACTAAAAAAATGTGAACAATTCATTTTGATGGATTCGAACTCATACCTTTTTATAATATATATTAGTGAATCACTTAATCCGAAACTGACCTCCTTCCACAACCAACTATTGTATAGAAATTTTTTTAAAGCAATTCTGTTTAGGAATATGTTCGTCATCAAGGGGTGTTGTATATTTTGCCATGCCATTGTGATAAAAAGGGAAGAAAGATAACAACATTTCTAGTTTTCTGGATGGGATTCTAAAACAGAATAAGAAATAAAAGCAATGTTTCCTTAATTTTATCTTTTTCAACTTTTTTTTGGTTTACATTACTTTTAAAATATTATATTTTTTTTATTTATTCCCTAAACTTAGATTTATGAAGTGGAATTTGAAGATTATGTCGTATCATCAACTGGAAATTAAAAAATAATAATTTATTAAAAGAAAATTCTAAGTGATGACATATTTTTGAATATTACATCATTATATATTAATGAAATCTAAATTTAAAGACAAATTTGAGAAAAGCTATCAAGTTTGATGAAAAAAACGGTTTACTTACCAAATTTTGAGACTAAATGTTGGCTTTTATCCCAAAGAAAAAACCTTCTAGATTTTCTGATCACCTTTTCCTTTTTGAGGGAAAACACTTATGTTTGCAACTTGCACTTGTGACCCTAAAAGAGACTAAAACCAAAAATATTATATTATATTGCAAAGTAGATGCCTTACCTAATGAAAGTTATGGATATACATTTTTATACATCCCTAGAAACTTGTAAAACTAACATTATCTAATTTTAGAAGCAAGAGTTACGAGCTCCATTGTATATGAAAATTACACTTTCAATTTTTAATTGGCAACTAGTTTAAATCCTTACGTATCATATAAATAAATATATAGTTCGCATAGATATTAATTATGTATTTGATATGTATATATATAGATTCGAGACAGCGGCATATCTTCAACAAATTTGGTGGTTCGAAGTGGTTGGGGAATTAGAGTTCGAGTTTCCACCAGGATCATACAGTGTGTTCTTCAGGCTGCACTTAGGCAAACCCTCGAAACGATTCGGCCGACGAGTTTGCAATTTAGATCAAGTTCATGGTTGGAACACGAAGCCTGTAAGGTTCCAACTCTCAACATCAACCGGCCACCAAATCTCGTCTGAATGTTATTTGTACGAACCTGGAAACTGGGTTCATTACCATGCGGGTGATTTCGTCATTGACGACTCGAATCCGACAACAAAAATCAAGTTTTCGATGATGCAAATCGATTGTACACATACAAAAGGAGGTCTTTGTGTAGATTCTATATTCATATACCCTAGTGAGTTTAGGCAGATGAGATTTAAGTAAATTATAAAAGAGAAGTTTTTATACTAATTAGTAATTAAATCAAAATGGGTTTTTTTTTTACTCATCTTTATATTTTGTCCACAAGGATATAATTTGGGCATTTTTTTTTTCATGTTTCTAATGTTTCAAAAAATTTCATTTTAGATGAGTTAATTTTACAATATTTAACTATGTTTTGTTTGGTGGGTTAACCCATCTTTTTCATTTATATTAAAAATATGATCTTATATTCTTAAATATTGGATCTTTTCAAATTAAACAAACCATATGAATAAACATAAACATATTGAAATTTATATAAACCTAATTAATGTGTTAAAAGATATTTTGATCTTATAAATACAATATAAACATAAGAATTACAGGATTAGATTATATGATTTTTTTTTTGCTCTAATATGTTAAATTTGGAATTTGGTCATTATAGTTTAATTTAGCATAACTTGGTTAACTAATTTTACAGTTTAATTAACTAGTCAAACTAGGTAATACAATTAACTATTCCGGCTTAAATGTTGATACGTTTTTATTTTTGGAGACATTACTTTTTTCGGAGGAAAAAAAAAAGATTCATGTCAACATGATAAGTTGGAATGGGTGTTCCATGTTAATATTTTTAACTAAAATAACTATTAGTGTTAAATATTTGAACTAATTAATTTTATTATAAAAGTAGAAAGATCATGTTATGCGAAATTAAAATATAGGGACTAAATCTCAATTTAAATATGGTAGAGGGACAAAATCATAATTTCACCTTTTCCTTGGAATAAATTTAGACAATTGGGTTTGAAATGGACCCAATTGGGCCCAATTATTGAGTGGTGAGGAACAATTCAACCACGTTGGCGTTCTTATCTATAGCACCAATGGCCCGACCCCATAATTGTTCTTTGATTTACAGAGCTGCATGTTAGCTAGTTTTACTTTGGTTAAAATATGAGATAGGTATATGTAATCTTTATAAATTTAAAATTCATTCTATATTTTTAGTCTTAAGAAGTTAGTTTCTCTACTTTTCATATTTCAAAATTTAAGTTCAATTATTAACTCTGTTAAATTTTTTGGTTAAATTTGTTGGTTTAATATTTTGAAATAAAAAAAATACTCACTTAGTAATAATGTAACTAAAAAAATTACATTGTAATGAACCTGAATAAAAGAATATTTATAATGTTAACAATTTGACCTGAATTTTGAAATCTAAAAAAGTACGAAATTAAATTCCTAGAAATAAAGTATAAGGACTAAATTTGAAATTGAGTATAGGGACTTATGGCACATTTTAGCCTTTTACTTGTGTTGGATGATTTTCATCAAAGGTTAAAAATTGGTTAAAATACGTCGTTAGTCCTTATACTTTGATAAAATTTAAGATGTAGTCCATGTACTTTAAAACACTAAAAATTAAGTCATCCTACTTTTTTTTATTTAAAATTTTCAATCCACTCATTAAAGTCATAAGTATTTTTAATTTAGATTTGTCAATTTAGCATGTTAAATTAGGTTGTCTTTATGTGACGTGGCATATGATTAACGAAAAATAAACATGTTAAGTTGACAAATTTTAACATCAACCGCCAGCAACAATAATAATTAAGAAGGTTAAATTTTTAAAATTTAAAGTTTAAGGATTAAATCTCAAATTCTATAGAAGTATAAGGATTAACAACAAAATTTAACCATGAAAATTTTACAATGAAAGAAACAACAATCTTTTGTAATGCTTTTTTAAAGTTTTTTTAAAACAACCCATCAATGATTTCATGATCCAAAAGATGGACTAACTCACTTGTCTCTTCAAAATGTCAAATATTTGCTGGTGCCAAGTTTCTTTCATTTGATAATTATTTATGGTGGGGAAGCAAAGGAAGCAAATTCCATTGTTTTATGGGTAAACTATATAAATTTATATGGTGACCCATTTATGTTTGTGTTTCTGTTTTAGTTATCTAATTTTAAAAATTTTTAATTTAGGCACTAAAGATTGAATTTGTTCCTATTTTGATCATCCACAGTTAAATAGATAAAGAAAAGTCTTTTTTAAAATGGTATAATAACACATTTAGTTCTCAATACTTATATGTTTTATCAATTTGATCCTTATACTAAATAATTCAACAAATTTAACCTTTCACTTTAATAAGTTCTATCAATTTTTTCCTTAAACACATCTTCATCATAAATCAAAATTATAAAAATGAGAACAAGTTTAATTGGAAAATGCTTGTAAGGTGTCATTGTTGGGTGAGGAATTTATTTTTTTTTCATTTTTTTTAGCTGAGAAATTGGTAATCTCCTTCCTGCTGAAGCAAGTCGAGGAAATATTTTTTTCATCAAATTGAAATTGAAACTGAACTTGAAACAACCAAAGCACATCAAGAACAAAATATGGGTGTTCCAAAAGATTGATTAAGTACAAAAAAGAACATTGTGCTTATTTTTCCATTAAAAAAAATTAGAATGATAATACTCTTTCATTGCTCTTTTTTTTTTTTTATAGCAAGAAGACAGATGATGATGATGTTGAATAAAAGGGCCTTTTTTTTGGTATTCATTCAAGGTAATTTTGGAAGGGAGAGACATTAAGTCCATATATGTGGATTGAGGTGGTGGTAGAGGAGTAAGTCGCTCTAACCTTTCTCGACAGAAAAATCCTTACCATCCCACACTGCTCACCATATTCAGAGGCTCGAATCATAAGAATATTGTTGACCTTTCTTTCTTCTTCTATGTTTTTTTATTAAGGAATTGGTTTTGTTTTTGTTAGTAAAAATGTGAAGGATGTTCAAGGAATGTCCACACCCAAACGAGAAGCAAAAGTTGCAGTTGTGTAAGGAGTTGGGATTGGTATCGAGACAGATCAAGTTTTTATTTCAAATTAGGACCCAAATGAAGTGCTCTATCATCAGTGCAGTTATGGCCTATAGAGCTCATTATTTTTTATTTTTGTTTCATTCTCCTTTTATTCATACACTTTTTTGGTTATGATATTGATCAGGCACAACACGAAAGAGCTTATAAGTGCACTCTTTTGATTTTGAAAAGGAATTTCCAGTAATAATAATAATAATAATAATAACAACAAATCAATTGAAAAAAAATCCCCAATGCTCTTCAACAGGAAGGAGACTATCAATTTTCTCAACTCGAAAAAGAATTACAAAAAACAATTCCTCACCCAAAAACAATGAGGCCTTACCCTATTAAAATTTTTGTTGTTTTTATAATTTCTATTTATGATGAAAATGTGTTTGAGGACTAAATTAATAGAATTTATAAATGTGAAGGCTTAAATTCTTGAATTATTTAGAATTAAGATCAAATTGATAGAATATGTAAGTAGTTATGGCTAAATGTGTTATTTTACCAGTCACAAAAAGGCTTTTCATTCTCAATTTAACGGTGGGTGACCAAAACAGTAGCAAATTCAAACGTTAGTGATTAAATTGAAAATTTTTAAAATTAGGTGACCAAAACAGAAATGCTGGCATAGTTGGGTGACCATTTTTAGAATTTACCCTTGTTTTATTTGTATATTTATTATTCTTTTCTCAATTGTCCGATTCATCTATTTCTTAAAACAATGTCCTTTGTCTGATTTTTGGGTTAATTTCAAAATTCCTTTCTTTCCAAGATTAGCTTTTTAAAATATTTAAAGACAGATAAAGTTCAATTACTTACAAATCCCACATAAAAAATAGAAACTTTTTTTGTCCCAAAATAAAATTATTTGAAAGGTTGATTAAAATAGGGCTTCAATTCAATTTTCTGTCCTTTTTAGCTTTTGGCTTTGGATCTATCGCTTGCCACCAATTCTTCTCCATTTAACTTCACCCTTTACTGAAATTTAGGATTTGGGTATTTCCTGTTTGTTCTGTTTAATTTTCCTTTTGATTAGTTTTAATATGATTTCAGCTTTGGGTAACAATTTTGTATTGATCTTCATTGAAAACCCAGAATAAAGGTTCTCTTTTTTAATCTTTTGTTGCTTTTATAGACAATTGTGAATTGGGGTTTCTGATGTTTTACAGTTATTGCTGAAGCTATACAAAGGATCCAAAAATGGATTATTGTGGTGATTTTATAGAATTGCTTGGACCTGATATTTCTACGAAGATTCTCATGAATCTGGTTAGCCCTTCTGATCTCATTAGGGTTAGCTTGGTTTCTAGTTCTTGGCATCAATTTGGTAAGCAAACCAATGTCTTTGGTAGAATTTAGCTTTGTGTTCTATTATATAGCGAAGAATCAGCATTGATTAATTCGATAGGATCGGTTTTATTCATCTTGCAGTGATTGAAAATGGTCTTGGTAAACAGCTTTGCCTGAAATTATTTCCTGAAATTTCCGGTATTGTTCATACCATTGAGATGAACAACTTGATAGATACCGTTGGACATAAACAGGATGATTGTGATGAGTTGGAATGTCTTAGGAAGAATCATAGAATCTATACCTTGTTGGCTCGAGCGTTTAACCCTTTCATAAGAAAAGATTGTATATCGGATGCCATTATTGCATCGAGCACAGATAATTACCCAGAGGAAAGCATCAATAATACTTTGGAGCCATTTGATAGAATAGACACCAGAGCATCGTATTGGTCGAGTGAAGGGCAAAACAATCCTGCCGTCTCCGAGACTTTACTTTATAAGTTGATGACCAAGATGTGTATCGTTACAGAAATCCATGTTCAGCCATTCCAAGGTTTTAACTCTAAATTGCCGTGCTCGTCTTTTGCGTGTCCAACTTGCCTATAGTGAAAGCCTTAGAATTGACAGAATTATGTTTGTGTATCAGCTTATTTTCAGTACGGCTTCCCAATATACTCGTCTAAGGCTGTCAGATTTAGAATGGGTCATAAATTGCAGAGCGAAATGACGGATAGTTTGACTTCTAGTAATAAATTGGCAGATGACGAGTTCATTTGGACATATACTTCACCAGAATTTCCAATGGTTCAGGTAAGCTTCGTGTCGACCAGCTGGATTAGGCTTTGGTTTTAAAGTTATCTGCTTCATTTAACGGATCCAATAATGTATTTCCAGGAAAATTGCTTACAAAAATTCAAGCTACCAGAGCCTGTTCTTTGCATTGGAGGATATATGCAAGTTGAGTTACTCGGTAGAGTTCAGAGACAAGAAATGGATGGTTTATATTATATATGGTTCTCTCTCTCTCTCTCTCTCTTTTAACTTTTCCCAATCACTGAGATGTAAATTGTAAATCATGCTTTAATTTAGGCTTTAACAAAATTTAGAATGATAAAAATTGATTCGAGCCTTGTGCAGTATCTCCCATGTTCAAGCTGTTGGACGACCGCTTTTTCCAAGGTTTGATATAGAGATGCTTGATTCATCAGGGAGGTGTGCTTTGAAGTACTTGCCCGAAACAGGGAAATGTACACTTTCTTCACGACCACTTACACGGGAAAATGGTGCATCTTCTCGTTTTCGTACATTCACTGCAAGATTATTACAGAGAGGCACAAGAGGTTGGGAACAAATGTTATTGAATACATTACTTCAGGCAAGGGCAGGTCGTGCTAACGATGCAGATGATGAACCACCCCCTGCTTCACCCTAAGAATTGTTCATAACAGTTACAGTTTGGTTTCTGTATTTCTGCTTGCCCTGACATCAGATTCTGTTACTGCAAATAAGAAGATAGTGAACCTGAAAAAACTGACTGGAAATCCTGTATCAGAGTTTTTATACATTTTGTTGCTAAAGTGATGTAGTTGAGCTGTGATGAGGAAAATATGAGCCATGCATGAATCAAATGGAGGGCAAATTTAATGATCATTTACTTACAGCCCAGTTCCTGTATTAAAAATCAATCAGATTGTATTAAATTAATTTCTGTATCTCAGCTCAAAAAGCAACATAAATTTTCTATTAAAATTTTCATTCATTCTACTACTAAAAGTTTATCACTATATAGTTGCATGAAATTTATTATCTAGTTATTTTATCAGTCATACTATTTTTCATTAGTATAAAGAAAAAAAATTAATTTATTCTTTTATTTAACGTAAAAGAGATTAATTTACCTATTTAAAGAAAAAGCTAAAATATAATCTAGCGCATCATTATATATAAAGTTCTCCATGATACTATCACAACTATTTAACAACTATTTAACAACGGAGATTGCAAAGAAACATAAAGGTGGGCAGTGAAACATGTAAAACATCAGATTAATAAGAAACAGAATCTGTTCTCAAGTTCGTTCAATAGATTACACTTGCAAGACTTGAAAACTGGAAAACCTTGAAAAAGTAGGGGGGAAAAGAAAGAAAATGATCACTAAATCCCTACTTAAAGCACAAAGTGATTTCACAACAATGCCATATTGAAGAGGCAGGGAAAGAAAAAACAATAGGGAAGAAAAGGGCCGTTGTTTCAAATGCTCTGTACATCGATTTGCCCAGTACTCACCCAACAGAAGAGCCATTAATTGGGGCCATATTACGTTAGTCATGCTTTCCAGCCATAACCAATATTATCGTCGAGTTCGTTGTTAAAAAACCCATTGTCGAGGAACTCTTGCGCTATATCCGAAACTATATCATCCTGCAAATGAAGAGTCTGAGACAAATCAGGTGCTCTCTGGTTGAATCCAGTGTTGCCACCTGCTGCTGAGGAGTCACTGTTCGAAGCACCTTTAAAACTGTTGCTTCGACTCGGAGCAGGCCCTGCTACACCTCCGGATGCATTAGAAGTAGCTGCAGCTGGAGCAGCAGTGTTGTTACCGTAGCCCATTCCATTTCTTCCCACACTAGCATTCCCATTCTGCCCACTCAGAGACTGCTGTTGCTGTTGAACTGCGGTATTGTTATTAGACATATCATGGTACAGCTGTTGCATCATTTGTTGTTGTAAAACCTGGTTACCCTGAGGCGACTGCGGATGGTTCTTCTGCATTAAGTTACCACTAAGCTGTTGCTGCTGCTGCTGCTGCTGCTGCTGTGGAGTTGGTAACAGGGGACTCGATAAGCCACTAACAGGCAGACTCTGCATGGATCCCGGTAAAACGGCAGCAGGCCCTTGGAAGTTTGAAGATGGACTCTGGTTAGAACTATTGAAGGAAGAGGCTTCCTGATGAAGTGAGTTAGGGTTTGAATTCATAGAGTTCTGCCTACTAAGCAGATTCTGGTAGTTAGTAAGTGCCAAAGCAGCTTGTGCTGAACCACTTAAAGTTCCTCTACCGACCATGTGATGGTTGTTGCCTAACGGGTTGTTCATTCCCGGATGTAATGCCACTAGCTTATTCAGCGTATTCCTATCGGTTGGCAGACCCTGAACGTTTGCTAACTGCTCCATTTCCTGCATTTTTTGTATTTGGAGCTTGGCTGCACTGGCATGTCGAAGATAATTTTTCAAGCCATCTGCAAATATGGTTTTTAAGCAAACAAAATTATTATGTGCCTTAACTGAATACCACCCAATCAACAACAAAAGAAAGCTTGAAATTATTATATTCTTGAAAGTAATAAAAAATGAAAACATGTCACATTATAATTGGAGTTTAAAACAGTCGCATATAAAGTACAATTCCATGATTTTAATAAGTTGGATTGATGTACAAAATAAAACTATAAAAAATGTTAAGAGGTCAGTAAGGCAAATGCACAACTTACCAATTGCCCCAACCTTGTGTTCCCGACAAAAATCTATTAGATCTTTCATGCTACTTACAACCTCAGCGATCTATAAATAAATTACGCCAAACTGTAAGGGAACTCAAAAATGAATATTTATTTACTGAATTATAAATGCAAAAGGCGAAAACTTTACCTGCAAACATCTCACATATCTTTTCGAAAAACCCAAGTCATTCAATGACTGTGACTCCAAACTCTTCACAAGCTGCCGTCCAGCCGTCAGGACCCTGAGAGAAGTAGCCATGTAATCATGTTGAATCAGCAAAATTCTAACGAGCAATGACCAAGTAATAGCAAAAGCACTCACTTAAACCTGAGTTAAAAAGAACAAAAAAAAAAGAGGGAGGGGGGGTTCAAGACCGTCCAAAATAACTTTTTGGATGCCTCTGGCTAAATAGCACTCAAGGACGGCTACAATTTAAAAAAAAAATCAGTTTTTGGAGCAAAGTATCTCTTGAAATCTCAAGGGCTCTAACAGAAAGAAATCTGTAAGTGACCATGTGACATTATTCATCACAAAGAATAATTTATATTAGTAAAAAATCAACTCACATATTGCTGTTTGTTTGCAAGTCCTGCTGAGAAACCCCCTCAGATCCACCTTCAGATATTGTGCTCTGGCATTTCTGTGCAACCTGAAGTAACTGGTTTACCTACATAATTTATGAGGTTCAAGTTGCATCAGATGTCCTTAAAGAACTTAAACAAATGAGCATATTATCAAATATGTTAAGCCAATATAGATTTTAGGAAGTGTTTTCTGAACAGAGGCAGAATACATAAACCTGGTACACATACCGAATGCAATTTTTGAGATTAGAGGAATAAAATAAAGCGGCAAAAACAATGTAAATCTTTGTCCTGATAAAGGTGAACGTCAAGTCAATAACATTATTTTGGGCTTTCTTGTTAGTATCCTAATATTATCAACATATTCAGAGCAATATTAACATCGTATTTGGATGTGAAGGGGCTAAAATAGAGTAGAGCAGAATGGAGTAAAGGGTTTAACCTACCTTGTTTGGATTCTTTTATCCCTAACCTATCTTATTTGAACTAAATCCACCTCATTTTGGAAGTTACCTCAATCGGAAGGGTTTGTATTAGAGTACTCCCAATCCTTTGAAAACTTATTTTCGTGACGGTTTATATACAACATAATAGCACGTAAAACCCTCTAGCTTTCACTACTCTACTCTCCTCTCCATTCCCAAATAAGGTAGAGAAGGCTTGTTATCCATACTCCTCTCACTTTTCACCTCATTTACTCTTTTACCTTCAGATCTCAAACACGTTGCTAAAAAATTCTAACTCCTCTATTTCCATTTCATAGGATTTAATTACCATAAAATCTTTCAGGCTTCCTCCACTAGTTCTTCGTCTCTCAATTTCCTTTGTTCCTCCCTAACTGTTTCTGCCTATTCTATCTCTACTTCTTCTACTCAATTTGGCATCAGTGTTGGGCAAATCCAAATAAAGAAAACAAGGCAGCAATAAAATGACATCACTTGCTGATTATTCAAGTAAAGATGTTAGCCATAGTAACTGAGTTTCAGTTGCCCTACTCATACAATTTCTCTTCTTTCTTTGAAAACTCAAATACAACTGTGTACTAATATAAAACAATAATTAACTCTAGTACTAACACGAGTCTGATATCTACAAAAAAAAAAAAGGAGAGAATCATCATAAGGAATGTAAACCAAACAATTTGCATCGTTACATAGAAATAAAATTAGATTTCTTACAAATGCAAGAGAAATAGCAAAGGAGTAATTGTGTATTTGCAGAGGAATCATCAATAATAAGTTAGAGCTAATAAGATGCAAGTTTTAGTACCTGAGGTGCAACCAAACGACGAGGAAAGAGTTCTTCATGTCTACGGGCGCAGAACTCCCAAGATAATATCTGCAAAAGAAAAGTGCCAATAGGTTATTCCCTAAAATAACAGCAATAAAAACTGCAAAATGTGAAAAAAAAATTAGTTAACCTTTAAATCCTGAGTGAATATGATGCGAAGCTGCCCCTCACGAACAACACGAAGCTGCTCATATACACTCTCCTGAACTGCTTTTCCATATTCCAACATCATTATTCCAGAAGGGAATCTAATCTCACGGGGCATGTCCAAAAACAGAAGCTCATCAACTACTCCACTACCAAATTTGATTTCATTAAGTCTGGGAAGTACTTCAAAAGTAGCTTCTGTAAATATAAGAGTATTTATTTAGGTCAGAATCAAATGATAGGATGCCAAGTAGCGAGAGTGATTATGAGTGACTTCTAAAGTAAAAACACATATAGTAGCCGCAAGCATAGGCACACGTCCTCTAACTAATTAGACAAAATAAGCATAAACAATGGAGTCCATAAATCCAGAGATGTTATGAATCGATACATATTAACTTCAAGTCATTGGTATACAATATATTGTCTAATTGAGAACACAAAAAAAATGAGAGAGCTTATTTGAGAAAAGTTTTAAGGTGGAAAAAAGAATCAGAAAATCCATAACCCTAAAAATTCAAAGAAATTCCATCTCTCTCATCTATCCAGTATGTCCATACATAGAGAAAGAGAAAATGATCTTCTATAATCACAGAAATGTGAATGAGTTAAAAATGAAAATGAAAATAAAGTAATGAATTTACTGCAGATAACATTCTATAGAAAACACAAGATAGGGACCATCTTTTTTTCATACCATATTTCTAAAATGTATTTCCTACCAAAATCAACTAAAAGAATGATCTTTACAACAAAGCAAATGCTCATAAATCTCTTACCGAACCCCCTTCCAGATTTAGACCCACAAATATCACAATGCCAGGCATCCTGAAATTTACATAAAGAAAGTCAGAATACTACTTATTATAAGACAAGCATATTATTTACGAAGCCAAGTGATGGATGATATTATTCATACAGAAGAATGCATGCAATTTTACCAAATCAGTGCAAACAACTTAGCAAAAGGCTTAGACTTCAAGATAGAAAGACAATTTTCATGTGTTTCAAACTAGAGGGAAGAAGCACAAAGACTAACCATAGCAGCTTGAGGGAAAACACCAAGTGCATGACTCCCGACATTATCATACAGTGACAAACACCATCTCTTCTTTGCACGAGGAGAATAATACTCTGCAACGAATTTCCTCCAGTATGCAAAAGTATTGTCCTACAAAATCAAGAAGACAAAATAGGATTCAACAAAACTTTGAACCTCAAATTATCAAGTTGAAAATAGTTGATGTAAAGTCAGTAACAACAAGATAACCAAGTATGCATCAGAGTTTATAGTAGATTTTTACACAAAAGTAAAAACTTCATTAAGGCAGGAAGTTAATTGAGCATGCATAAGAACACAGAACATATTTTCCCCCAAAAAAATGCAGGTTTAAGAGGAGTGAAGCTGTTAAATGAAAGCAATTAAAATTCTACGAGAGGCAGTAAAAAAATAAACTCACAGGTGGCCTTTGCCGTTGGTGATATAGGTACTGCATTAGCCGGCGGGCACATACACCACCATCAAAGGGACGCCTCATTGCAGCTGCTTGCTGCATTCCTTGTTGTTGCAATTGCTGCCTCAACTGCATTTGCTGTTGTTGCTGCTGCTGCAAGTGTGCTCTCTGCAATGGTGGTATTGACTGCAAAAGCTGTTGCTGTTGCTGTTGCCTAAGTCTCTGTTGCTGGAGCAAAGCTTGTAACTGGGGGTTTCGACCTTGCAACTGCATGGAATCCTGTCTTTGCAGCAACTGCTGCAACACCTGCTGTTGCAGAAGGTCTTCTTGCTTGATGTCTAATCGGGGTTTTTTCTGCAGCTGAGATAGATTACTAGGATCTTGCATGAAGGACCCTGGGACTCGTGGACCCATGGGAAGTGAAACTTGCCCAGTTTGTGATGCAGGCAAAGACGTAGCAGTAGAGGCCCCTTGCTGCAGCAGCTGACTCTGCTGCATTTGTTGGACACTTGTGTCTTGATGAGAGCCCTGCTGGCCTACAGAAGATCCATCAACAACTGATGAACCTGACATGCTTATATTGTTGGAAGAAAATGACATGGGCGATGCTGGTAATCGCATATATGAATCTGTATTAAAGCTAGCACTTCTCTGCAAGTGGGGACCTCCTGACAATGCCGAATTTGCATCTGTGACCAAAGAACTTGCCCCAACACTAGGTCCTGAGTTTGCCACACTGTTCAACACCGCACTGTTGATATCCCCCGAAACCGGACCCAGATTAGGACGCCAAGTTCCAGGAATTGAATTAGATGAGTTCTCATAAGGTGAGCTCAAGCGAGAGTTAACTACAGCCTGGGACAGCCCATCTCCTTGGAAGAAAATTCCAGAACTCGAGGAAGATTGGGTTAAACCCCCAGCCACCCGAGAAGGTGCCATTGGAGGCACCGCCCCCTGGTGGCCGGTGTCTAAATAGCTATCCAGAGCCAGGCCTTTCTAATAATAAATACGCCCTCAACAATTTGTTGCAGAGATCTAAAAACAATGTATAATAGAAAGAAAAAAAAAACAGATGACAAAAATTAGAATTTGAATTGCACGTGCTTCAAGAGAACAAAGTTTCAACTTTTCTAACACTATTCCACTCAGATAAATCAATCAAGACTAGAAACACTGAAAAAAAAAAGGCCCAAAAAATTTCGAAGACTAAACCCCGCAAATGTTTTAAGAAAAAACCTAATTTTGGAACCAACTCACTAAACCAAGAATCACTAACTAGAATACTCGAAACCTAAAATCCTTTCACTTTAAAAGGACAAATAAACGATCAAATCACTCAATACATAGAACTTAACTGATAGTAAAAGTTTACCCAAATTGATCACAAACCATCAAAATCCCATAGTGTTATCGAACTCAAATTAGAAAAATGAGAGACCAAAAAGAAAACCAGATTGACCTTAATTAAAGACTTAATAGCAAGCTAAACAAGAAGATCAATAAATAGCAAGCAAAAAATCACTTCAAAATAAAACAAAATTCGCAATAAAAAAAAAGCAAAACTTTCCTTATTTTAGAGATCGATCGAAGCAGAATCGAACTAATAAAATCATTAAACAGCTTTAATTAAATCAAACGGATTAAACCAAAAAAAATTAAGCAAAACGAAGCTACTAACCTCAAATCGCGAGCTGGAATGGGGAAAAAAAAGCGAAACTTTACTTTTTTTAATTTTTATCACTTAATTTGAAAAAAAAAAAGTGGTAGATAGAGAAGGAGAAATATTTCAAGGAAGCTGTTTATATACCTAGCGGGAACGACCGTGACGGAATTACCGGTAGCACCGGTAACTTTGCCCTTTGTCACCTTCATATGTCGTTTGAGTTACCGACACGTGTCCAACCAACGAGTCGGTGTTAGATCTCGCAGTGGCGATGCGAGCTTGTGATTGACGTGGCAAAATCTAATTCGTTTGATAGATCGTGAGGAAGATGCTATTCTGGGTAACTAGTAAGTTAGTACCTTTCAGGAAATGATCTGCTGTGGTTTGACGTAGAGTAAGGCTTTTTTGTTGAATAGGGTAAGTCGCGTTTAGAAAACATGACGTGGGAGGAATTGATTGGATGTTGAAAGTAGGTGTTTTTGAGATTCGAGAATAAAGGATTGTGATCTCGGATTTCGCATTAGATATTAATTTTAATTAATTAACTATATTATTATACGGTTAAGGATAGGGATAAATCATCAGAGCGCCACGTGTAATGGAAGGATCGTAATGAGAAGCAATACGCTGCATTGCGGTGTTTAAAATTGATATTTATAGTCATATTTTAATTTATTAATTGATTTTGACACGTTGGTATTAATTTTATAATCAAATTTTAAAAGGACAATAAACAAATAATATTTCTTGAATTTTTATTTGCTTTGCGTTCGAGGAGGAAAGATACTATCACCTGTCGGTGTCACAGCAACTGAACAACAACACATTAATACGCTGTATTTTTCTATTGGTTTCTGAATAGAGTTTTCTTTTTTTTATTTAATTATCTAATATTTATCTTCCATCTCTGCGATTACAATTTTTTTAAGAATATTTGTTATAATATTACTCACAAATTATACAATTTAAATTAAAATAAATATAGAAATAATTCACAAGTTGAAATCAAACATGAAATATAAAAATCCAAAAAGATTTAGCCTTTCTCAATAGTACTAAATCCTCGGGATCTTTTTTATTTTCTATAATGGTTTTAAACATTTGACCAACTTTATTAATAAATCACGAGAGTTAGGTGAGATAGTAAAGATTTTTTTATCTTAATCAGTGATTGAATATTCGATTATCACCCTGGATATGAAGTAATTTTAACTCGCTCCAATGAATACCTTCAAAAGTAAAAAATTAATTACTTTTTGTGTTTAATTTTGGTAAAATGGGGTATTTGTATTTGTTTTCATATTAGTTTTAAATTTTATGTAAAGGTTTATGGTTATCTTTTCCGATCAACAATGTCGTCTTCAATGTTCGTATATACATTTTCTTCTTGGGAGGCAATGTACCTTACCATTGCATAAGGTATCTATATTTGACAAAATCTTATATATTTTTGTACTAAAAGATAACACCAATAACATTTTAATGCTTAATTATGATTTTAGAATTGATTCATGATTAAGTCCTTATATTACTATTTTGAAATATTTAACCCATTATATGAATAACTTACAAAAAAAAAGATTATACCGTATTTCATGGTTCCCTTGACATGATAAGTAACGACACTCAATGCTCATCCCAATAAGCCTATCTATAAATCTAATTAATCCACTTTGTTACTGGCCCAGGTAGAAAAAGAGTTTACTTTCTGTACAAAAAATGTAACTTTTCTCAATTACATATTTCACATTAAAACAAAAATATTTAATTTACGTGCCAAATGATATATTAATAAAAGAAAACAAAACAAAATTTAAAATAAGACTTTATATTTAAAGATTGAAGATATAAAAAATAATGTGTGTACTTACCTTTTATTTAATTGTCCGACCTTATTTAACTCATGTGATTAATTTAATTATACTAATATATTACGAAAAAATTAATTTTATTGGGATTATTTAAATACTGAATTTTGTTTAGATTTATTGGGCTTGGTCTCAAAAAATAATATTATTGGGCTTGTTTTTGTATCTAACCCAGCCAACAAACTTTAATCATATGCACAGCCCTTTCAAATATTGAAGGGATTGTTTACACTGGATGGAGTTTTTTAGCTTAGTTGGGCCTTAATAATAGTCCCATTTGCTATTTAAAATAATATTTAATTGGAAATAGGTTAATATTAATTAAGGTAAATTACATTAATAGTTACTAATTATTAGTATTTTTTTTTATCATTTGATTATAAAATGTTACAAAATAGTTTCTCAAACGGGAAGTTAATGTGACGACTTTTAAAAATTGACCTCAACATTTATATATTGCGTGAATTAAATTTTGATTCTAAAAATTTTTAACATTCTAACATTTATTAATTTCATTTTTTTTACTTTTTTTTCTTATAAATTAAAATCGAAAGGAGTGTTGTTGAATGATTTCTTATATTAACATATTACATACTATATTTTGTTTTTAAATTTTATTACTTTATTAGACTTAAAATTTACCTAATTACATATTTAGAATATATATTAACAAACATGGTATAAAAAATTAAAACATAATGAGTAAATTGCATCAAACAACTCTAAACTATAAATTTATTCTAAATTGGTTTTCAAATTTTAAAATATTTTAATTATATTCATAAACTATCAATGTTATATCAATAAAGCCCTTCCATTGCTAAAATCATTAATTTAATTGTTAAATATACATTAAATCTTATGTGACATAATTTAAAATTAATTTTTTTTAAAAATGAATAATGTAAAAAATAGATTTTGTACATATCTTGATTTTGAGATTTTCGAAGCTTTCATAGAAATTATTGTCCTCTCTCTCTCTCTTTTCATTTTTACTTTTTTTTTTTTACTTTTCATTTTAAATTAAGTTACATAAGATTTTATGTATCATTTAATGGTTTCGTGAATGGGAGAGCCTGATTGATATAACATGGATAATTTAAGATGTAATTGGGACATTTTGAAATTTAGAGATCAATCTAAAATGAAAATCATAATTTAAATGATTTGGTGTAATGTAAAATTTCTTATAACTACAAATTTAAAAATTATACTCTAGAATTTTTTTGGGAACATATCTAACATAAAACCTAAAGCACCTTTGTACCTAGTGGCGAGGTCATATGGCCCTTAAAATGGTAAAAATTTAATTTATACACTTTATAATTTATAAAAATTTTTAAATTAAAAATGATAAAATTGTATTTTGACAATAAAAAATAATAAAAAATTGATTTAACTATTTAAAAACTATAAATATATAAATAATAAAAATGATGAAATTATGTTTTTATTTAATTCTAATCTTCCTAAAAAATTTATGAATTTGCTACTGTTTATACCGATATTTAATGTGAAGGATAAAAATATCTTAAACAGTGGTGTGAATAAAATTAATTATGAATATTATGGGTATTAGATGGCATGAATAATTGTTAAAAATAATTGACCCGGTCTCCATAGCATTGGCGACAAAAGAAAAGCTGGCCTAATAATGATGAGATAAAACTATTAATTTATAAATTGGAACATGGCATTTAATCCTATAAAAGACCAAAAATTTAGACAAGTCGGGGGGGGGGGCAACCTCAAAATCAAACCACAAAAGGTGTCCCAATTTGCATATAAAAAGTGTCACATGATGAGCTGAACTGAGGTTGATTGCCCTTTTTTTCTCCCCTTAGACATGTATGTCGCTAAATACCCACCAAATTACGTTACTTGTGACTTATTGATTGAATTTATTTTAAAATTAAATTATTATTTTAAGTTTGAAATTTTAAAAATTTTAAAATAAATATTTATGGGTTTGTATATTTTTTCGTTATATAAGTTAACATAATAATGATAATATATGTTTTATATTTTTTGGTATTTTCAAAAGATAATATATGTATATATATATGTTCTTCTTCAATGTTCATAAATTTTCTTTTAATTTTTTTTTTGTTTTATATTTTAAATATCAATTACGAGTTTTTTATTGCTACTTCAAATTATTTTATTAATTAATTAATTTTTGTTTGTGTATAAATACCTCTTTTCATATGAATTATTTTTTCAGATAATAATTTTTTTTTCTAATTTCGTTTGGGTTACTATGTAGTATATGATTTAGTGAGTTTTCATGTTTTAAGTATAATGTTTATTTCGATGGCGTATTCATTTCTATTGTTTGAATAGATTATATATTTTGAAAAGTTTGTCCCATTGTTCTCCAAAATATTTACTATAATATTTATACTTAATATCTGATATTTCTTTTTTATTCAGAGGTTGTATTGTTTTATTTTAAACTGTGGTGTGAAATTTAAAATTTGGATTTAATTTTTATTTTGTATGACATTTAATTTCAATTTTAGGAAATCAAGTTATGATTATTAATTAATTATGTATGAACTCTGATTTTTATTAAAACAATTAAATATCATTTTTTTATTGCTGAATTGTAATTAAGATCTTTAGTAATAAATAAATTGGTAATTAAATAAGTCTTCTTTCAGAGACAAACAAATGCTTTAAATTGAATGTTTCTAAAACCCCGTTATACCGTTAAATTTTTTAGCCAAAGCTTTAGAATTATGTTTATTAATGGAATACAAATTTTATCTAAATAATTAATTTTTCTTTAAGTATTTAGATCAAGTTCAAAATTTGAAATCGATATTATTAAGAAGGCCTTATTTAGATAACACCTCAGTCTAAACAGGAATATGCTTAAACCGAAATATGGAGAATACCTTTGATGATAAAAAAAATCAATTTTTGTATAAAAATATTACACACTTTAAAAAAAAAACTAGACTTAAGTGATAACGAGTGATATATAAATTTAGAGTTAATCATATAATGACACGTCATTAAACAAATCTTAAAAATAAATACAAATGATTAATTTTATAAATTTGTATTAAATGTAAATCTTATCAAAAATGGAAACCTGCTTGAGGGAATATTGTTGTTTTTTTTTAAAGATATTTTTAATATTTTTACAACAATTAAAATGATTAACATTTGTATATTTAATGTGAATTATAGTTTATTTTTTATATTAAACCTGTCTGTGAGTTATTGTAATTTTTCTAATTGAAAGGCAATTACATTTATTAATTACTTGAAATTTAAATATAAAATAATGAACAAGTCAAACCTTTCATAATTGACTTAATAAATAAAACACTAAGGACCCGATAACACAGCCTTTGAAAGTGAAACTCCATAGCTTTTATATACGCAACTCAGGTTACATTTAACCATAATTGGTTGAATGGTGTTCCAATAATTGGCTGATAATCTCTTTTCTTGGTTTTTCTAATGTTTTTTTTCCCAAAATTTGTTGTTAATTTCAAATGTAAAAGTTTCATCCGAATTTTTGTATCGAAAATTAGATTATATTTTACTTTATCTACTTAAAAATAAATAAATCAATCTCATTAAAAAGCAAACTAGCCCTCTTATTATAAATTATATCTACTTTTACTATTAAAAATTTATCCATGCGCATCAACATAAAATACACATGTTATTATTTAGTTATTCCGTCAACTAACCTAGTTTTTAACAATAAAAATAGATGAAATTTAAACATAAATAATTAATTTATTCTTTGATCAAATATATAATAACTAATTTACTTAATTTAATATATTAAATATAGTAGTTATTTATTGAAATTCATGATGTTTCAACATTAAGCATGGCAAAAATTTGAAACAACCAATTGAGTATAAAAATATAAAATATAATTAAGAGCAGAATAGTATAGATATTAGGTGAAATACCCATTGCATCCAAGGTAGTTACTTAGTTGTCTTTCAATTCCCTACTTTATTTCTTTATCATTTAAATGGTGGTTAGATTTTCATTTTCTAGATTAATAAAATCAAGACCTACCACCCCAAACTCTCATTTACCATATTAATCAAATTCATCCCTCAATTACTTTAATTAGAAATTGATTAAAGGTTTTATGACCATTTTGATTACGAGTTAATCTGGATATTAATTAATCCAATACGTTAAAATTGTTATGTAATTACATTAATTCTCATTTAAAAGAGTGTCAACATCTCTTTTTTTATTTATAATTTTAATAATAAAATTACTTAATATTATATACTAATATATAACAAACTATCCCTTAATTTTCAATGTTACCATGGAAGAAAATGCATATATATATAAAGGGTAGTAATTAATTTAAATTTTTAATTGTAAAAATAAAAGTAATTAATTTTGTTACATTAATAGACTCAGTCTAAAACTCATAGCTACTTCTACAATAAGTAACAATAAAACCATTTTAAAGAATGTTGGTTGGTTTTCAAGGTTTTAGAAAAATAAAATAATAATTGTAGAGTAAACTTTTGTTTATCACCCAAATGGAAAGAATTGAATGCAGAATTTTAAAATATTAGTATGAATCAAAGTGCAATCGAGTCGAATTTGAATAATAGTAAGTTTGATATTTGACTCGAGTTTAATCAAATATCAATTTTTGAACTCGAATTTAGTTTAATATTTTATTTATCAATTAAATTTGTTTATAAATTTTTATATGTAATCTTAAATTTATGTTCAATTAACTTTATTTGTATTTAAGCCCTTTTTATACAAGAAAAGTGAAAAATAATTTTATAATAAAAATATATTATAATTGAAAATTCGACTAAACTCGCAAGTAATTCAAATTTAATTTAAAATTTCTTTGAGTTAAACTTCTTTAAATTAAACTTGAACACCATGTCATTTAATTAATTTTTAAAAAATAATAAAGTTTTATGATTCTACATATCATATTTTATAGACATAAAAAAAAGAATTTGGTATTTAATTATTTTTAATTTATTCATTTAACAATTTATATATTTTAATTTTCTGTTAATTAATAATATATATAAACATGACTTTTCGGATTAATATAATAGTAATTAAGCATATTATCGTAAGAAAACATTTTTTCCACATAAATTATAAATATCATTATTTTTAGTTACAGTAAAGAAATTAAAAAAAAACAATTATAATTATAAAGACTTTAAAATATTCTCATTGGAGTTTGGACAAAGCAATAAAACAAAAACAACAACAACCGGCTTTCTTGAACTGGTTTTGGTTTGGTCTAAAGTCCAAACCAAGTGAGTTGCACCGTCCCAATCCCAAAACCTAAGCTCACGCACGCCACGCAAATATAATTTTGGGTAAATTCCACATAAAGTTACTAAGCTATTAATAAATTTATATTGGCTACTCAATTTTTAAAAAATTATAAAATGGCGATCAAATTATTTGAAATATTTCATTTAAGTCACTTTACTGTTAAAATCGTTGATGTGTAGCCTTCTTTGCTCGCACCGCTTGAATCAATTGAAGTTTTTTTTTATAAAACAACTTTTTTGTCATGAATTTACGAATCAAAATTTAAACAACTTTCCTTTTCCAATCTCCAACATTGACTGTCAGATCAACTTGGATATAATGTATGTTCTTCTACTTTACTGTTAAAATCGTTGATGTGTAGCCTTCTTTGCTCGCACCGCTTCAATCAATTGAAGTTTTTTTTTATAAAACAACTTTTTATGTCATGAATTTACGAATCAAAATTTAAACAACTTTCCTTTTCCAATCTCCAACATTGACTGTCAGATCAACTTAGATATAATGTATGTTCTTCTACTTATCTCGGGGTGAATCCAGTAAAATCATATTGGGGTCCAAAAGTAAAAAAAAAATTGTTATTTTATTGCCTTGGCCCCTAGTTACGCTTCTGTACTCATCGATGGACACTGAACTACTATAATATTTGTCGAATAGTTGCTTGGAGTTCATTATTGTTTTTAAAAAATAAACTTAACAATTCAGTACATTAAATAAAAAAACTTTAACTAGTTCAATAATTTAAATAGAAACTTTTGAATAGTTTAGTGACCTAAATAAAAATTTATTAATAATTTAATGCCTTTAGTGTAATTTACCCTATATCTTATCGGCACTCACGTGGGAACACGGCTTCTTAAATCGCCACGTGTAAATTTTGGAACAGTCGTGTGCCCCACACGTGTGAAGAAGTGTCGGTGGCTGACAACAAAGTCAGACCCCTCATTAAAGAAGAGAAAAGAGTGGCAGTGAGTAAAGTGAAAATTAAAAGCGTAGGAGAAAGTCTCTGCAAACTGGCATTTTTATTTGTACGGCTTGTGATTTGACACGTACATCAGAAAAAATCTTACAGCATCACGCTTTTTTTATTTTTTTTACCGCGGGTGCTTTTTTAAACGTGGTGATTTTGACTGTATTACTATTTTTACCAATGTATACGTAACTGGTATTTGGTAGCTAGTTTACGTGTACTTTTGAAAAATAATGGACAGTTTTAGTTAGAACAACGACGTCGCCTTGATTTGGTAGAGTTCTTTTTTCTGTTGTAACGCAAGACAAAGATATGTTTTTCGGTTAAATTTTGCAGTTTCAGTACTAAATAACAACCACAAATCCCCATCTAGAAAGCTATTTTCAATTCTTTTATTATAATTACGGGTATTTTTATCCGTTTGAGGATTTAAATTTACTTTTTCGGACCAAGATGATATTTAAATAAAATTCTCTTGATAATAATAATTTAGATTCAAATTCAATTTGAATATCTAGAAAAAATCTAATATTGTATTTTTTAATTACTTTTTAACTTAATTTTTCCAGTAAACTAAATTGATGTTATTAAACTATTAGTAAATTTACATTTTGTCTTTAAACTTCAAAAACTTATAAAATAGTTATTGAATTATTTGGAAGTACTAGACTATTTGAAAGTTTTTATTTAAGTCATTGAATTGTTAAGTTTCTTATTTTTTAAAGTTCAACTAGCAAGTTTTAAGTGGCGATTCAACAATTGATAAGGTGGATTAGTACCCATCGACAAGCAACAAAATATACCTTAGATCAAAGTCAATTTGATTATCAATTTTAGAGATCGAGGAAAAAAATATGTGGATTTTGATCAAAGATTCATGATGTTAAAAACTATTTATTGAAAAAAAATTAAATTGTAAAAGAAAGAGAAAGGGAGAGCTTCGATTAGTGTAAGTGATGTGAATAGAGAAGGCCAAACAACAACAATTTCAACTGTTTGGTGAATAAATTCTTTTGTAATGATTAAAATTACAAATATCAAGGACTTAAAAACAATTTCACCGAATAAAAAGGATCAAAACTTTAACCTAGCCCACCGGTGCCGCCCTGTCGTCAAAGTTTTGTTTGTTTGTTTTGAAGAAAGTTTTAAAAAGGAGGGCCTCCCCAAGTCTCGAACTTCTTTATTTTTTATGAACAAGTGCAATGCAAAAAATATTACTAAATTTGAATAATAAATACAAAAATAGGATAATAAAAAAATGGTAAATTACACCCAATGTCATTAAACTATTAATATGCATATTTTTTCTCATTTAAATATAAAATTGTCATTAAATTATTCGAAAGCCAATATTTAGTAATTGTTTTAGGATTTAGTTTCTAGTACTTTTCTTGACTGAGATAGTATCGAGCTGACACATGTCACTAACTCTATTAAAGATTTAATTTGAAATGTGAACCCACTTATGATTTACATGTGATTTCAACTAGGGGTTAAATTTTATATTAATTTAAATTTATAAGTGGTAAAATTATACTCTGGCATGTAAAAATAATAAAATTTTGATTTAATTTTTTAAAAATTTATAAAGATATGAGCTATTAAATGACGAAATTTCATTTCAGCTCTAATAAAGTTATACAACTTAATTTTGACAGTAGAAAAATTTTTTAATTTCACCCTCGATGTCACCTCTTTTACTTATATTTTGATTTTTTTAATATTTTTTACTATATTATTTTTATTTTAAAACTTATTCAGATTATATTATTAAGTTTGTTATATATATTGAGATATTTTACTCCAACTAGTATTTTATCTATTAAAGTCAATAATTATCACTAATTATATATTATCTCTAAATTAATTATTATGATAGTGTTATTTTCTTAATCCTTTTACTCCTTGACCATTTTCTTTTTAAAAAAATACAAGTCACCTAAAACAAATTTTAACAATTTAATCAAGCCACCTAATAGTAAAAGAAAAAGGGTTAATGTCACACGTGTAGAAAGTTAAGAGGAAAAAAAAGAAGAAAGCATGCGGCAATATTTGACTGTGAACCATCACCGGTTCCGTTGGCCCATTCTCCTCAAATTTCCATAGCATCACAGCCGTTCGTTATAATCGTCTGGTCAACGGTTGAACCATACGTGTCTGACCGTCAGCGTTTAGGCTTTGAAGCCCGTACTTTTATTAGTTAAACCATGTCGCAGCAGAGCACCACCCAGAGTTGGTGAAACTCAAAAGACCTATGTTTCGTGTTCTTTTTACAAAAAAATTTACACGGTTTGGCGGCTTCCTTGTTTTTCTAATTGTTTCCTGTAAAAATTTTCTATTAGTACTTATGTTATGCATAAATTATGAATTTAGTCTCACTAAATGATAATTGTTATGGTCATTAAGTTATATTATTTTTAAAAAATTAATACTACAAATATATTATTATATATGTAATATCATATTAATTTTTATTTTAATATATTTTTTACAAAAAATTTAAGTAATAAATTTAACAATTATTATTTACTTTAAGACTAGAATTTTAAAATTTAAAAAATATAATGATTAAAAATAATTAAATTGAAAAATATAAAACTATAATAAATGACTAATAATAAAATTTAACTAAATAAATTTAACTGTTACCATTTAGATTAAAACCGAAATTCTAAAATTAAAAAAAATAAATAAATAAAATTAACCAAAATAAATTAATTAATTAAATTTACAACATATGCGTAATATAAAGATTCATAGTAAAATTTGACCCATGGTTTCTTTTTGTTTTTTTTTTATGTATTTTGGATTTATAATTATTTTATATTATAATTATTTTATTTATATAATAATGTTGATTCTTTTAAGTCACCACAGCAGCCGAGTTAGCTGTCCACTCGTTTTTTTATTCATTTTCTCTCATTTTTTTTCCTTCTTCTGCGAGTTTTCCAGAGATTCATCGAAAATTCAGAAAAAAAAAAGAAAAAGAATTCCACTTTTCTTCGAATTATAATTTTTTCGCTGTCCTCAACTCTTTGACATTGTTTTTTTTTTCCTGGTGATTTCATCGTGAAAAAATCGCAGATTCTTAGTCTCATCATTTTATTTTTTATTTTTAAATTCTGAGATATTTTTATTTTTGTTTACATTATTATAGTTGTAGAGAGAGATCTGAAGCTTTTAATTTTTTTCCGTCAGCGATCTGAGAATTTTCTGGGAAAGAATCGAAGGTTTTTGCGCTTTGTTTTCCCCCCTTTCTTTTACATTGTCTTTACTAAGACGCCATTGGCTGTTCGCTGAAATAAAGAGATAAAAAAAAAAAGGGCTGAAGAAGGTGAAGAGTCTCTGTTTCAGTTTCTTTTTCTGTCTTTGCTTAAAAAAATTCTTTTTTCTTCTTCTTCTTCTTTTTTTTGTTGTGTAAATACGCGTAGGCGTAGGAATTGGTCTCCTATAATGCTGGGATCAGATTCTGATTTTTTTTTTAACTTTGTCTGAAAAATACGTTTCTTCTCCTTGATTTTTGATACAGATCGTCTCATTTTCACCATTTCCAGAGATCCAAAACAATAAATATCCTTCTTTTTTAAAAAGATGATGAGGATGAAGACTAAAGCGACAGGGCTGTCACCGGCGGTGACAAATGAAGAATCAGGTTTTGTCGGTGGCGGTGAACCGACTGCTCATGATTGGGAGCTTAGACCCGGTGGCATGTTGGTTCAAAAGCGAGACCTCGACAACGGTCGTCCCCCTATCCCACCGCCGACAATTAGAGTCAGAGTCAAATACAAGTCAATCTATCATGAAATCAGCATCAATTCTCAAGCTACATTCGGTAAATCCCTAACTTTTTTTTCTCTTTAAATCAATTAATTATTACTTAATTAAGCTATTGAATGACTTTTTGAGGGTTTCAGGAGAGTTGAAGAAGATGTTAACAGGCCCAACGGGGCTACACCATCAAGACCAAAAACTTTTATACAAAGACAAAGAGAGGGATTCGAAGGCGTTTTTAGATACGGCCGGTGTGAAAGACAAATCCAAGCTTGTTTTAATTGAAGACCCGATTAGCCAAGAAAAGAGATTACTGGAAATGAGAAAGAATGCTAAACTGGAAAAAGCTTCTAAATCTATCTCTGAAATCAGCTTGGAGGTTGATAGGCTTGGTAATCAGGTACATATTATTGAGTACTTTTTAACTTATGAGCTTCATAAATTGTACTTAGAAAGTGTTGGATATTTTGTAGGTGTCTACTTTTGAATCTATAATTACTAAAGGTGGGAAAGTAGCAGAGAAAGATGTGCTTAATTTGATTGAACAGTTAATGAATCAATTGCTTAAGTTGGATGGTATTATGGCTGATGGTGATGTCAAATTGCAAAGAAAAATGCAGGTATTGAAACTTCAATTTCTTGTTCATTATATGGTTTGAGTTTGATTGTATAAAGTTTGGGATTTATTTGTTATTGTTGATGAAGGTGAGAAGAGTTCAAAAATATGTTGAAACATTGGATATGTTGAAGATTAAAAACGCCATGCCTAACACCAATGGAGCTCAATCCGAAACACAGAATCGACATAAGCATAGTGTTCGAAAACAAGAGCAGCAATCCAGGCAAAGATTAGCACCAATTCAGGAGCAACAATCGAGCAACTCGGTTTCTCATTTGCCAATCCATCAACAATACCAGCACAAGCACCAGCACCAGCAGGCATCTGGTCCCGTCGTAGTTACCACGAAATGGGAAACATTCGATTCATCCCCGGCAACATTGCCGGTCACCTCGACATCTACATCTTCATCAACCGCTAATAACTCAGCCCCACCGAAGTTCCCTTGGGAATTCTTCGATTAAAGACAGTATGCTACTATGTCCTCTTTGGTTTTCATTTCATTTTTTATCTGTGTGAATGTGATTTGGGTTTGCTTCTTCTTCTTGTACTTAGATTTTCTCAAGCAACCCTTTTCTTTTCTTTTTTTTCCCATTTTCATAAAATCTGTCATTAAGTTCATCATAAAAAAAATAAAAAAAAAATGGGGCGCCTCCATCATTTAAAAAAAAACAACCACCCTGTTTTTATTCTCTTTTATATTCCAGTCTGTAATGTCCTTTTGATGGGTGACAAACATTTGTATATTTTGTAGACTTTGTTAAATTAAAAGATACTATTAGCCACTAGGTTTTGCCTAATGAGCAGTAACCTCCATATTTCTATGGTTGCCCTTGGTTGAAATTGGGAAAATCTCAGTTTACTAACTGATATAATAATGATGATGATAAAATATATTTATTAATTAATCTTTTGAGAACATAGTTGATTGGCCAATGAAGTCCTTGATAGTTTCAGTTAATATGCCATTGTTTATAGTGGGGTCTAGTCTACTTGTACTGACAAAAAGGGATTGGTGTAAATTGGATGAGATTTGGGTAATTTTGTTTCACTAATATGTCCAATGATAGCCTAGTGTGATAAAAAAAAGTGCAAATTAGGGGGATGATGATAGGTGGGTTAATGTATGTTCTAATTTAAGATTACCTTTCCTTATTTGGTCCATGTTCTAAGTATTTTAGGCTATGATATCATAATACCTATAACCGATTAGTGACAAAATTTATATATGTTTTAAATGGATTGTTATCGATTTTAGATAAAATTATTATAAAAGTAATTTATATTAAAAAAAATTGACTAAATTAGTTATTATAGATTAAATAAAAAAAATTTATTTATTTTTATCGTTAAAAATTGATCATTGTATTTTAAATTATTGTGCTTTAAATTTAAGCCACATTGACCTTCAAATCAAAACATGAAACACGAAGTTGTCAATAATATTTTTACTGTGAATATGATTGATTACTTTAGGAAAAAGTAGGCTTCTATTCTTAATTGTTCTAGAATTTGAGTTTAGAATGGGTTTAATTCAATCATATATATGTGTTTCGAGATATAATTATAAATTTGTACCAAAAAGATAAAAAAAAATGAGAGATATTTTATAAAGAGGTCTTGGGCGTCGTTAATATAATAATTCAAAATGACATTGTCGGCAAGACTTTCTTTTTTTTCTTTTTCCAATTTCAAGACTCGAGTGTGGTTGGTTGAGACAAGTATATTTAATGTTTTATTATATATATATATATATATATATATGAAGCATTTATACTCATACTTTTTTTGACTCGTAAACTTTGATACAAACTTGAAATTTGATAATATTAATTTGAATGTAAATTAAATTTGACCATAAAAGAATTAATTTAAAAATAGCTCGAATAAAAAATAATATAAGACTTATATTTAAAATGATTCAAATTTAAAATTAATTGAATTTTAAATAATTTGAATAAGTAATTAAAAACATTTTGAACCTGAATAATTCGACTAAAAATTATGAATAACACAATTTAAAATTACTCAAATTTGAAACAATCGAACATATAATTATTAGAAGAAGTAAACTTAAAATGACTTAAACCTCAGATGAATTATAAAATGACCCGAAAAACTTAAATTACTCAAACCAAAAAATTATATAAACACAAATATAAACACAAAAATAACTACGACTTAAAATGATATGAACTCAAGATAACTCTATTAAAAAAAAAACTTGATTGACAATCCCAAATAATCCAAACTTAAAACAAGGTGAATTCAGAACAACAAGAATTATTTCCGTCAAAATAACTACTAGACACGTTAAAATAATTTAATTTTTAAAAAAGAATATTCAACAAAAAATAAAAAAAAAAAGAAGAAGCCATTATATGGTCAAAAAAATGAGGTGTCGATCTAAGATCCAACGGAAAATTAGTGATAGGAAAAAGAGTTGGAATAAAGAGCATGGGAGTTGAACATAGCTTTTATAAACGTGAAAAAAGCCACTGACATGAACTTCAATAATTGCAGGAGAAATGTCAATGTAATGTAGCAGAAGCCTCCATCATAAAGGGTAGCTTCTCTAACTTTACCCTGTTCAACCATCAAGGTGGCATAAAATAATGCATGTTTTATTTATTCTAAAATTTAAATTGTGATTAATGTTTAATATATTATTTGGCAGTCAAGTTTGATAATTTTTTTAATGATATTTATGTTAACTTTTAATTTAATATGATATTTATATTTGCAATAAGTTATATATTTTGATACTTAAAAATTATGTATAAAATAATGTGTGTTTAGATTATTTTAAGATAATTTTATTTTTTAGGAAGAGAATTATATATTTTTTATATTTTATTTGTATTTTTTTTTATATTATATAATTTTTTAAAATTTTAAAGTGACGACGATGACAATTTTTTGAGAGTGTCACATTATCGCACTATAAATGAATTAAAATTCAAGCACTAAATTAAAGAAAAAATCAAATTTCGAACAATAATCATACAGATTCAACTTTAATTTAGTTTACATCTAAATTTCGAACAATAATCATACAGATTCAACTTTAATTTAGTTTACATCTACGCAGCAAGTAGAAAAATGTAAATTCCAACATATTTTAATATGATTTTCGAGTAAAAATAATAATTATATTTATAGACGCATGGAGAGGGTCAAGGTTTTATTATTGCCAACTAATAATGGTCGGCCAGTTCTTTAACTTTTCCTACTTGTATTTTCCTTTTTCAAATATTTGATGAAGGGTGATAACGATTTTAAGTATATATATTTTTAAAAATATTATTTATGTAAATTGTTAAAACATATTTTTTAAATAAATATCATTACAAATGTATTGGGTTTTTTTTTATAGTTTATATAATTTTTTAAAAATAAAACTACTTGTAACCCCCCTAATCCATATCTGTCGCAGAAATAAGGTTTCGGAGCATTAACGATCAAACAGACATAATTTCTAAACATTTCATATTATATAATATTCAAGTCAAAACCAATCAAACTCATACATATTGTCCCTTATTCGAGCCCTCGAGGCCTAAAATACATGTTAGAAACAAATCGGGACTAATTCAGAAACTCAGAGAATTTTTCGAAAAATATTAAAAAATTTCAAAACTGTAGGATTCACACGGCAGTGTCCCATCCCGTATCTATACCCGTTTAACTCTCTGACTTGGGTCACACGGTCGAGCCACACGCCCGTGTGCTAGACTGTGTGCCCTTTCGAAATGGCCTCGCACGTCCGTATGCTAGCCGTGTGTTTCACACGGTCCAATCACACGCCCGTGTGTCTGACTGTGTGAACTCAAAATTAACCTTAAACAACAAGTTTACCATTCTCTGCAAGCTTGGACAATAAACAACTCAAAAATCATTTATTTAACCAATTCAAAACACGACCAAACACATCTAAATCATATCAAAACATACATCCTAGGTGTCTAACCAATGTACCCTCATTGGTACCACAATTATATCATCAAAGTATTGTTCAAGTCTAATTTGTAAACATGCCAAATTCAACCTATTTTGCCTATTTCATGTTCATTTAAACATTAACTTAAACATGCCATAATATGACCTCAAACATAAACACATAATTATATGTATATAACCAACCAATATTAACTTATAATCTTGTTTACAATCAATCCACAAAATGATTAATAGTTTGACACTCTAGGTACATGCCGACACAAAAGGAAAAACATCACCGCATTTGAGTTCAGGATCGTTGTTGGATGTTGGGCCGATGATCAAATTAAGTACCTAACTTGCGCACGGAAAACAAAACCATACGCTGAGTATAAACTCAGTGGTATTTCTATAATCCGAATATCAAAAGATATGAAATTACAAATATATAATCTAAATATTACAATAACCATATCATGTTTCATAATATCTCAATTCTCATTCTTGCTATATAAATAGCTTTTTACAATTTATTTCACATTTCATTCCTCATAACATGTCATTCCAATATCAATCATAAAATATTATTATTCATTTTTCCCTATTAACACAACTTGGACTCGGGCAGATACACGGATCCTACCAAAACACACCAGTTTGGCACCCAATGTCTCATCGGCTAAACCGAAGTAAATTGGCACCCAGTGCCTCATCGACTTGTAGTCGAAGAATCCCTGAACTCTTCCAATCTTATGGCATACCATCTATATCCGGCTCAGCCCGATACAATTAATAGGGTTTAATTTCACATTTCAAAAACAATCAATATCCAATATCAATTTTTCATATAATCACGTATACATATAAATTCAATTCAATATCAAAATGTCAAATACTCACCTCAATCACTTACCATAAATATTTAATCAAAATACAACAATTAATAACTAAGTTTAGATTATCGAAATACAAACCAAAAATACCGAGCTATTCCTTGTCGGTTTTATCTTTCCCCTTTTTAGTCGAGGGTTCCGGTACAACGTTAGCTACAGAATTAAAACAATTAAAATTCATCAATACAACATAATTCAATTTCATATTAAATATTTTAAATTTTTACTCAAATATTGCCTATTTTTTTATTTAATCCCTAAACAGAGACTAACTTTATTTATTCACATTTAATTCTTTATTTTCATGCGAATTCCTCTTTAGACTAAATTTAACTCCCTATTTTTCACATAAATTCCTAAATTTCAAAATTTTCACAATTGAGTCCCTATTATACAAAATTTACTATTTGTTCTACAATTTAATCCTTTTTCATTTCTAACTTAATAATCTATCAATTTAGTCACTAATACTAAAAATTTTCAACATTAACAACATCTAAATATTCAATAATTTCTAAAATTTTGACATGGGTCGAGTAGTATTTAATACCGGAATTCCAAAAACATAAAATTACAAGAAAAATAGACTAAATTAACTTAAAATTACAAGAAAAATAGACTAAATTAACTTACCAATTCAACTTTGAACAATTGAAAACCCTAGCCTCTCTTTCTCCTTCTTTCTTTCCTTTTTCTTTATTTTTCCCTTCTGTTTCGTCTTCTTTCTTTCTTTTTTATTTTATTATTATGCATATATATATACTTAAATATTAAGATATAATATATTATAATATATATTTTAACTTTAAATTTTATAATAATTTCATCTTATGCCGCCTGATGAGCAATGGTGTAATTCCTTCTTTAGTCCTTTTAGTTATTCTTTAATCTATAATTTAACTTTCACTCTTTATACAATTTAGTCATTTTACCTAATTACTCTTAATTCATGCAAATTCGCCTAACTAAAACCTAATTAACCACACCACTAACTTCGTAAATATTTCTAATAAATATTTACGAATTTAATTTGAGAAAACGAAATCCCAGAAATGTATTTTCCGACACCCTTAATTATCGAGTTGTTACACTACTTTAAAATATTATATTAAGGTTTGAACTTGAAACTATTAAGGTATTAATAATTGAAGAAGAGAATATTATAGATTATTTTTTGGAATGTATTTGATTTCACTCGTATTGTGGGTGACACATAATTTAATTTTAATTAATTATATTTGGGTATAGTTTGATAAACTAAAAAAATATTAAAAAATTTAAATGACATCAATAATCACACAAAATATTAATATAATGTTTGATAAATGTAAATATAAAATTTTAAATATAAAAAAGTTAAATATTAAATAATAAATATTTGTAGCACTAATAAAGTAGTTGATTTAAATTATTATTATTTGATTTTTATTTATTTTTTCGAAGATTTTGATGGAAAATTCAATTGAATGATTTTTAGCATTTGTTACCAAATGGATTAAAAAAATAAAATCAAACAACTCAAAATTTTAATTTTCATTGAATAACATTTGCAATGAATTATCAAATAAGCCCTTAACCCATATTCACTAATAAATATCTACTAATAATAAGCCCTTAATTTTTTTATATCAATAAAAATTTAATATGAACTGAGCTATTAATAACAAAGGACTTATATTTTTTAAACCTTTTAATCGAGTCCTAATTAGGGATTCAAAGCTTAAACAATAATCATGGATTCATGGGCATCAAGCAGGGTATTAAAAGGAAGCTAGGCCTAGCCTCATTAGCTCTGTTGATTTATTGGTATTATGGGGTTTGGATTTTGGAAGTATTAAATTAACAGTAAGAGTATTATGATAATAAGATTATGGGATAGAATGTCAGGGATGTTACATTAATCTATGTAAAATTTGGGTGTTTGGTTAACATAATGTAAAATTGTTCTAAAGTTTTTATTGTTAGAAAGACTTTACTTGCATCCATTTCTGACTCCATCAGAACGAGTCTCAAATAGCAAAATGGATAAGACCAACTGTAATTATTAAAAGGGTAAAAAGACCTCTTCAACTCTTTTAATTTTGAAATTGAACAAATTGATCTCTTTCAAAAAAAAATGAAATAATTTAATTCTTGTCAATTTTGAAAGTGAGCAACTGAAGACAATAAATCGCAATATTAATGTCTTCTGCCAATTGTAGATAATTTTGATTGATATAGTAATAAATTTAGCCTTTGATGCTTACATATTTTGTCATTTTGACCTCAATTCTAAAAAAATTCAATAAATTTGATCTCAACATTTACGTAAATACTATGAGATAAATATGTTAAATTAGGACCAAATTGAAAATTGTGTAAACTTTGAGGGTTAGATTTATTATTATATCAATTAAAATCATGTAGAATTGATGAAAAACATTAATGATGTGATTAATTATCCTTAATTACTCACTTTTGAAATTGATTAAATTATTTTGAAATTTTTTAGAAGGACCAATTTGCTTAATTTCAAAATTGAGAGAAACTAAAGGAATATTTTTTAAATGTCCACTTTCTCTAGAAAATGGAAGGCCACTATTGATGTTTTATTTACACTTTTGGAGATAAAGGTTTTGTGGACATGGACTTCATTTCAGGCCCTCTTTTCAGTCATGCTTACAGGAACATTTATTAGTGCAAATCATTGCAATTAAATCGTTTTTTTAGTTAAGTGTTTTAACGTTGAATCATATCTTATAATGTCATTGATACTGATCAATGTAATTAAATTAATTATATATTTTTTCGATGGTTAACGTATTCGCGTAAGATTGAAAGTATTAAAAGTTTTTATATAATTCTAATTTAATTCAAAATTCAACTCGATTTAATAAAAATCGATAGACGTCTCAAAGGGGCTCTTTCTACCTCTCTGCTTCTGATTCTCTA
This sequence comes from Gossypium hirsutum, assembly GCF_007990345.1. Classification (NCBI taxonomy): domain Eukaryota; kingdom Viridiplantae; phylum Streptophyta; class Magnoliopsida; order Malvales; family Malvaceae; genus Gossypium; species Gossypium hirsutum. The sequence goes on from NC_053435.1 coordinate 107,751,911, forward strand.
TTCTTAAAGAGTTTAACCACTTAATTCCATCTCTTTCCACAACCGTTGCATCAACATGCTGAATTTCAGAGTAATATTCCATAGAAATGCATTAGAGCAAAGATCCACCCAAGTGGGTTGCCCAAAAACTGGCCTATGATTCACCGCAATTCCTTCCATCCACCCTAGCTAATAAGAGGGTGCCACTATCTTTGTTGCTGCCATTATCCCCCTAATATTCCATTATATGCTACTTTTTTTCTTGGTTTATGGAGGTGATCCATAATCTGAAAATGACCCTTTGTATATCTATCTTCTATTCTCAGAAATCTAACTTTAAAAAGAAATGTAGAGGTAGCCTAGGTATTTTTCATACTGTGATATTTTCCAATGTTGTGAGAGAAATGACTCAACATTCAATATATCCAACAATCACAACATCAAGGATTGCCATGCATGCACGGCTCATGCTAAATAAGTATATATTATATCATGGAAATTAAATTGTACAATTTTATGAGAATTGAAATGCAATTTAATCATTTTAATAACTTATATTTTTATAATTTTTAAAAGATTAAATTGAAATTTATCAATTTTAGGAGGAGCTAAAATACAATTTTAACATATTTGCATGGCCTCCTGGGTAACGTAAATGCATTCGCCATGCAATGCAACCCACTTTCTGCTAGTCTTCAAAAGTATTCCCTTTTAACCTTTTTTCTTGATGATTCATTTTAATTTATTTGGATCTGATTGTAAAATAAGCATTGCACATTAATTAATTTAATTTTTAAAAAATTATTTATTCATAAAAAAAGCAGAAAAATATAATTATTATTTTTCTACAAACTAGTAACATAATTTTTTAAACCTTTCTAATGCCCTTTCGAATATACGACCTTTCATTTATGTTAAAAAAGCTTTGACCAATATCAAAATCGTCCTTTGCCTTCACCAAAAAATAAATTGGCTCATACCATTAAGGGCAATTTGACCTAATTAATAACCCCATATCCGTCCAACATATTGATAATGCTATATATAATTGCTCTCATCAGTTTTCTTGGTTCTTTTTCAAAATTATGCAAACTATTTACTTACATTTTTTTCTTAATTTATTTCCTTTGTTTGAATATACATGTAATTTCTCAAAAAAAAAAAAACTCAAATTTTGTATATATATGTAATTTTTCTTATCTCGAGAAAATATATATATTTGAATGGTTTTGGATTGGTGCAATTTCATGAAAATGATATGTATTGCATGAACAATTCGCAGCGTTTTCGGATTGGCTCTTCTTTGCAACACTAATAATTAGATAAGTTTTTTTTCCCTCCCATCTACTCTATTTTTATTCTTTAATTTTTGTTTAGAATCTATGTGGGATTTTATTTTAATTTTTTTCACTAGAATTTAACAACATGGTTGGTACTTGATTAAATCCCAATATGTGCCTTGAATTTGATTGCAATTATACATAATAAATCATTTAAGGTATTTACTTTAATTTTTTTTATATAAATTAGAACTTGTATGAATTGTTTCTTGGATACACATAGTAAGTAATTGCAAATTTAACTAATAAATTAGATAGTTAGGTGGATTGAAAATTTATGTGTTAAAAAAATTAAATTGTTGAACTTTTAGCAATGAATTTATCAAGTATTAAATTTGATTAGGTGTTATTTGATAAACTGAAATTTTAAGTGCTAAAAAAAATTAAGTATTGAATTTTTTTTTAAGTGTTAAATTTATATTATCTTGTCTGATAAAAGTAAATATTGATTTAGTTTTAATCTTATTAATATGACGTTTATATAAATTTAGATAGTTTTGGGTAAAAGATAAATATGATAATTTCAATATCTCATTTCTTTAGAAAAAGATAATTTATTTCAGTATTTTAATAAAATACAATCAACTTAACATTTTCCACGTTAAGTGATAAGTAGCTACCTACTTATCTTGTTGAAAATTTTAAATTAGGTAAAAAAATTTAAATGATTATCAAACACATTTAAAATATTAAAATATTCAATAATCTATTGTTAAATAAATTATTTAGTATGGTATTAAAAGTTGGGTGTTAAATATAAAAATAAAAATAAATATAATATTTCATAAATAAAATGTTGAATTATAAAAATCTTTGATATAATATTTTTTCCCATTATTTGTATTCCATCTAGCGTTATTCAAATAAAGTCAACATATTTTTATTGAAAATAAGAATGAAATATTTGAAATAATTAAAGAAGTAAGTATAAAGTTATATTTTGATATTCCACTTCTTATCTTCTTAATCTTCAATTAATGTTGATGTGTAAATATAATATTAAAAAAAAACATTTTTGTTATTATATTTTTATAATTTGCTAAAACTTGTTGCAAGGGAAGATTTAATTAAGCAAATAAAAATATGACTTAGTTGAAGGGCATGTGATTATGAACGTCACCTATGATATAAGAACATGTACGATCAATGTTATTATAATAATATACAAGTATATTTCATCAAACATAGTATTTTGTCGAATCATTTTGCTTAATTGTCACATTTGAGATTAGGGTTTATGCTAGTAATTGTTTATTCTTTTAAAATAATAAAAAAAACCCTTTTCTCTTTTGCTATTATAGTCATTAGATATTTACATATACTTGGGATTAACAAGCCAGAGATGATAATTAAATTTAATTATGATATAGTAAATATATATATGTTAAAATGATTGATTAATAACAAGTGGGGGAGAAGCAGAGCTAATTTATTAGTAAAAAAAAAGAAAATAGTTTGCCAGAAATCAAGTAGGATTCTCGAAAATACAATATTTGGCGGAAGATCTCTCACATTATTGATTTTTGAGTCACACAAGTGATCTTATTAATTGTTATATGTGTTCAACACAAGTGATTATATTTTATATATACATATAATATATGCTAGCAAAGACATGTGATTACCAGTTTATAGGCTGATCAACCCTAAGCCAAGTTGGTTTAGAATGTTGGGTGTACTTGCTAGCTAGCTAATTAATCAAATTAGTACAATATTTATTTATTCATTAGCTCATGAAGATTAATATTTTCGGGAATTGTAACTGTTTTTTATTAATATTTATTTATTATCGCTACATTCAATATTTATTAAGTTTATATAACTAAATTAAAATTTTAATTTTCTCCCGCTCTAATTTTTTATCGAGTTCGATTTTATTTAAATTCGACATGAGAACTTAATACTAATTACCTTTGGTGAGATTGTAGAGTCATAATCTTGATCAAAGATTTGCTTCATCATCATCCTTCATAAACGACCTTAATTATTTATATAAATGTCTCTTCCAAATTCATAAGAGATGACAAATAATCAATGCCTTATAATTTAAGCCAAAAGATATATAATTAAGGAGCCCCAAAATTTAAATTTATTGTACCAAACGTATCACCCTATTGGACTGTGGCTTGTCAGAATCTTATAATATAATTCATTTGCTTATGTATTTTGCAGATTCGAGCCATCTGGAATCTAAGCATGTTTGATGGTGAATCTTGTCTTTTTTATTATTATGTAAATTTTATTTGCATTTTCTGGACTACATTTCGAGGCTCCCAACAGTTTTCGGTACTATTTTACTTTCCAAATTTTGATGCTTCGCAATTCTAAAGAGGTAACTGCATCTGCAAATCATATATTTTGTTTGAAATGGTAAAAGTACGGAAGCCTTTGTATTAAGAGTTAGATTATATTTTGTCCCACTATTTAAAAAAATGAAAATTAGTCACTATACATTATATTAAAGAGCAAATTGGTCATTTTTGTAAAAAATTTCACCGATTTATATTATTAAAAAATTTGCGTGATTGATGGAATAATCAAAAAGTAACGTGTCACGTGTCATGTGCATCTCATGCTGATGTACAGGAATAAATTTTTAATAAAAGGACTAGCTTTTTGGTCCGACGTACGAGGACTAATTTGTTATTTTTTTAGTAGAGGGGGCAAAATGCAATCCAACTCCTAGTATAGAGATTCCATGTTACTTTTACTGTTTTAAATTGATAAATACAATTTAACTAGGGTTAATATATTATTTGGTACTTGATTTTGAATTTAATTTTTAATTTAGTACTTGAGCTATATTTTTGTCACAATTAACCACCTCTGTACTTTTTACTAGAAAACATTAAACATTTTTTTTTGGGCTCAGTTGATGTGAATATATTAATAACAGGAAGCCGTTGGTAAATACCAACCAATTTCCTAGACAAAAATTACAAAACACCCAGATAAACAAGATATAACAAAACATCCATCACATATGCAAACTACTAATAGATATAAAGAAAATAGATCACCACCAAGCTTTAAATAACGCTGATCTTCTCACCCCTGCTATAGCCAAAGCTGCAGCCATACCATTACCTTGCCTATAAACTAATCCAAAATGAACACTAACCAGATGGTTAATACAACGATTAATACCTATGAAAAGATTCCACATTGAACATTGAAGCTAAACTAAGGTACTAAGTTTGAACTTAGATATCAAATGATATATTAACTCTTCCAACTAAGAGTATACATCGTCTATGGAAATTTTTTTTTATTTATATATTTATATTTTTTACTACATCCTATGATGCATTTGTTACACTTTATACTTGACCAATAACTTTGTAATAACATTTCTATTTATACCAATAATTAGCAAGTCCACTCTTTATTTATTTATTTATAATTTCCAAATATAACTTTTTTATGAGGATTTTTTGCATTAAAAATATAGATTCCATCTATTTTTATACAAACAAATTAAAAATTACATTCCTATGGACAAAGAGAAAAAAATCTACCAACACATGGATCCAACCTTAATTCTCGTAAGTATATATTTGTTCATTCACTCTCTATATGGATGATAATTACCAAACTAGCTTTTGCAATATTTATACTATTATTTAAGAGTTTTGATTAAATTAGGGTCATTGATAAATCAAATTTTAAATTAATTAAAAAATTATAAAAAAATTATTTTACATATTATTATAAGTATATTTTTATATAAAATTTAGAAAAATACATATGCTATAGTCTTTAATAACTCAATTTTACTATACCAAAACTTCCTCCTCCTTTTTTTTATCGATTTTTTGTAAATATATTTGTTACATAAATTATTTTCCTAATGAGTGTGTTATAATCTAAATTAAATAATCTACATCTTGTAACCATTGGATCCATAAAACATTAGATTATAAGCAGGCAGGAGTATGATTTATGGCAGTATATATAGATCACCGCATGTGGAAATATAGTTATTTTATATTTTTATTATGATAATAGGAGTTATACGTGTTTATATAAATGTATAATATACATAGTAGCATTTTATTTATTAATAATAGAAATATGAATGACTTCAACGCAAATAATAAGTCAAAATTATGGGGGGTTTTCTGAGGGACAAAGTCAAAAGAATATTGAATTATAAAATTTTAAGACACATCAAAATATAATTTTATTATCATATAGTTTTATAATTTAAATTAATATTTTATTATTATTAGAACAGCTAGAATTTAATTATAAATTTAATTATTGTATTAATTAATAATTTTATAATTATAAAGAAACAACCTCATTAATGAAATAAAAGATGGTCAATGCGTTTTTAAAAAATATACTCTAAAAGCACTTTGTCAATGAAATCCTTAATTTCCGTAATACTGTCCAAAGAAATTAAGGAATAATGGCATATAATCTTTATTCTTTAAGTTCCAAAATCAACTGAGAGATTTTCTAATTCCAAGGTTTTAGATCTCATGGCCCCAACTTTAGGATAGGTTATTAAGTGGATTAATATATATATATTATGGTTATTTTTTAAAAAATAAATATATAAATTTTAATTTTATGTAATTTTATATATTTCATTTTAATTTGATTCAATTTTCATAAACTATAAATTTCATTATTAATATAACTACATTTTATGTTTATATATTTAAATAATTATACTTATATAATAAATTGATGTGTTTATTTTTTAAAATATGTATAGTTAAAGAAAAATTAAAGTTAAAACGTATCGTTACACAAAACAAAAGTTCATATATAACTTCTATATTTATCCATTTTTTAAAGTGTATATATATGTGTGTTTTTTATATTCTTAATGTTTGTTTTATGGCGGAGTTCATGACTGTCCCTCTCAACAATATCGTCTTCAAGGTTTAAACATGTATCTTCATCTTGAGAGTGTAATGTGCCTTACTATTATACTCAACCACTTGTTGATTTAAAGTAAATATATTATGATTATTCGAAGTGTATCAAGAGTCCTTATACTGCTGTGTAAAAGTAAAAATTGCTTCAAATTAGTTCTTCTACATTAAAAAAATTATTCAAATCATGATATTATTACAATTTGATATTAAGTTACTAATAATTTAGATAAAATATATCTAACCCAACTACTTTACTCATGACCCGATCCAACTCATAAAAAAAAAAACCTAATCATCCCCCAAAAAAACCATGTATTTTTTTGTAGTTCAAAATTACATGAATTTTCTTAGGGATGGTCGGATTTTTTTTTATGAATTGAGTTATGGGTAAATTAGTTGGGAAAGATATATATATTGTCTATATTATCATCAACTTAACGACATATTAGAATAGTGTCATGATTTGAATAAATTTTTAATATATAAAAATTAATGTATAGCAATTTTTAGTAGAGAGTGATTTTGCGATTTTTTATATTACATATAAAAATCTAAAAATTAAATAAATATAATACATATTGTGATTTTAAATACTCACAGTATATACTTAGAATAATTCATTAAGATTTAAGGAAAATAGTACTCGTGAATAGCTTAGGATCACACACGCATTTAAAAATTTGGTTTACTAGAATCAATAAAATCAGGTCCAATAAACATTATTTTTTTATAATTAATTATCTTAAATTTTGCTAATAAGTATTCTATTAAAATTAGGGTTCTAACGTGTATTCCAATGTTATTATTGTTATTAAATTCAAAAGATAAACAATGCTTAAATTTCCTTTTTCTACAAAAGCCACCTTAACTACTATATAATATCATTAAGTATATGTTGACTAACATCATCCCTTATAAAAATTTATTATTCGAATTTTGAAATTCTGATCCAGTACAAGTTAAAATGTTAAATTATGCTATTAATCTTGTATTATATTTGACTTGTAAATTTAGTATATGTTTTTTAATTTGATCGATTTTAATTTCTGTACATTTCATAGGTTTGAATTTTTAGTCTTGATATAAATAGTAGCAATTAAATTCATTAGGTCAAATTTTACTATCGGTCTTGTACTATACATAATCTGTGAATTTAATCTATGTTATTCAATTTAATCACTTTTTTTTGTTCTTATACTTTTCAAATTTTAAATCTTTATTTCTCACTTAAAACGGTAGTCGCTAAATACCTTAATTCAAATAATATGACTTTTTTTTTTGAGTATTATTTGTAAATAATAACAAGCTAACATTGCATTAAAAATAAAAATAATATAAGGACTAAAAAATAATACATTATAATACAAAGACTAAATCCATAATTTACACAAATTTAACTTGGTTATTATGTTAAATGTATTTAAAATATGAATTAACTATACCAAACATCTCAAAATTATGAACCTTATTCTAAATCGATCTTTACAATTCAAAATATTAATTCTAATTACACCACTAAAAGTATCTATATTATATCCATCAAGTCCCTCCATTGTTAAAACCATTTAGTTTAATTTTACGATTAAATTCATCAATTTTAATGATGGATGACATGATTGATATAATTTTAATAGTTTCTTAAGGACTAATTTAGAATGAAATTCATAAATTTGAGATGCCTGGTGCAATTAACTCTTAAAACATTGTTTAGTGAAATCAATGTTAAGCACAGAGTGTAACTTATTGACTTTCAAAACTCCAAATTTAAGGTTTAAACATTTAATACAATATCTCTAATAACAACCAATGTAATTAATGCTTTGTCTTACTCTATTTTTGGAGGTTTTTCCGAGGTTCGGTGTGTTGATGTCACGACAACTTTCGCATGTTTACTGTAATAACACGACACAAATTTTAAGATCTCGTGAAGAATTTTTAAGTTCTAGGCTAAATAACTATATATATATTATCATAAACTTAGTTTTTCATATAAAAATAACATTCAAATATTAGCATTTGTATATAAACTCCAACTTTTATTTTTTGGGTACAAATTTCAGGAAAACCGTAAATTATTTTCAACAGTCTCATTTCATTATTTTTAGGGAAAATTATTAAAATAGTCATTTTTACTTGTTTTAGACTACATTTTAGTCATTTATATTTAAAATGTTATATTTTTGTCACTTACGTTATCGTTTTGTTATGAAATGATCACTTTGTTAAGATTTGTTAGCTCCGAAACGACAATCCGAAATGACAGTTAAAATGAGTTTTAAATGCCAACGTAGATGTCCAGTTAGGATGAGAAAAACGTTACTTACTTACGTAGATGTCCAGTTAAAAGATGGACCCCTTTTTGCAAAAAAAAAACTATAATATATGAACCCAAAACCCAAGTAAAGAATAAAAAACCCATTATTTAATGTAATTCATGCTTAGACACTCCATTGAATCGATCATTTATTCTTCCATTTTGAAAAAAAAATCGAACCGATTGATGGAGCACTCAATTTGATTCTATTGTTTCAATTTAACAAAGATTGACTATGAAAATGGATGGTTTTTTTAGTCACAATAGAAATGAAAGCTAAAAGAAAAAGAGACTAATGGTTCTTTTTTTCTCGTTCAATGATTAATATGATGCATTGGTTCTGATTAATTCAGGAAATCAAGTTAACATTTTTCTTTAATTAATTTAGAAATTTTAATTAATTGAATTTATTTAATTAAAAAATGAATTAATTTACTTGGTTGGACATCCATGTTGACATTTAAAACTTATTTTAACTGCCATGTCGAACTGTAGTTTTGGAGGTAACAGATATTAATGGCAGAGTTATCGTTTCGTAACAAAACGATAACTAAGTGACTAAAACGTAACATTTCAAACATAAATAACTAAAATATAACGGAAGTAAACAAAAGTGACTATTTTAATAATTTACCTTAACTTTAAGCATTTATTTCTTTGGGAAATTATTTTCTAAGATAGTTATAGGCTAAGTTCAAGGAAGTAATTAAACCTAAAATTATGCTCTAATTTAGCTATTATTCATTGATTTTTTTTCCAAGAATGTGATTAATTTAAATAAAACATGGACTTCGCACATTAATTCATTACAAGCCTGATTTAGTGGAGTGGACGATTATGGGCTGTTAAAAATAAAATGAACAACTGTCACTTTATATTATGAGTCCTTGTAGCTCTACAAAATTAAAAAATTAGTCAAATTATTATTATCGATGATAATTTTTGTAAAAATAAGTCTACTTAATATATTTATTTTTCATCAATTATGTCACGTCAGATGATGATAGTTTAATGAACATTTAATGGTAAATTTCGATAAAAAAATAATATCTTTGTTGAAGACACGAAATTTTTAAATAAAAAAAGGGAAAATTTTAATTTTTTTAATCTTTTAAATATTATGTCTGAATCTCAAATTTTATGTAAGTAATATTTTAACCTATAGTAAAATTGCCTTTGGAAAATTGTTGTACAACTCTTAAAAAAAAAAAAAACAGGGTACGTTACGGAGAACAGGAAATAGCATAATACTTGAAGTTATATTTTGAAAAATTAATCAAAGTATATCGAAAAATACGAAAATAATTAATTGGACTGAATCTTTTTTTTTTTTACCTTAATCTATACAAGGTAAATATATAAAATTTTTTGAAAAAAGTTAAATTAAACTAGGCAATAATGACCCAAATCCTCTAATAAAGAAATAGAATCCTGCTTGATTTGTGCTTGGTGTGGATTCTCGTGTAATTTGCTGTCATCATCAGCATCATCATCATCATCATCAACAGCCACTTGAGTTCCGGTCAGTTTCATGGCTCTTTCAGCTTCAAAATCCCAATCTGTTCGAACCAAAACCAGTAACATAGTGGCCACACAGGACATTTGAGCTGCCAACATTCCAAGCCATAACCCTTTAAAATCAAAACCAGCAAAAAAAGCTAACCGTACAGCAACCGGCATACCAACAAGGTAAAAACAACCCAAGTTTATATTAGCACCGTATTTAGGCCTTGCTGTGCCTCGAAGAACGCCGCACCCGGTTGTTTGTGGGCAGTTGCCGAGTTCACATAAGCCGATTATAGGTAAAACAAGTGAAGTTAATGCAATGATATCTTTATCGGCTGTAAACATGGTAGCCCATATGTTTCTCACCAGTACAGCAAAAAGGAGTGCTGATAAGCCCAGAATGAATCCACAGTTTAGGCCTACAAAGGCGGCGAGTTTGGCTTTTTTGGGCTGGTTAGCACCGAGTTCATTGCCGACTCTTGTTGATACACTGAAGCTTAATGAAGATGGGAATATGTATATCAATGCTGTTGTTTGAATCAAAATGCCCATTGAAGCAACTGTTGCTTTGGGGTTTAAAAGTAAACCGCATAAAAGGATCATAATCTCGTACCACCACCATTCAAGACAGACTGAAATACAGCTTGGTATGGCTAAATTCAGTAAAGATTTCCATTCTTTAAAACACTCCATTGAAAACCCTCCCCATGTTCTTTTATGGACACCAAAGTAAAGGATATAGATTATCAATGAACCAACTAGGTTGATATTGGTCCAAACCCCACTAAGTGCAACCCCTTTGATGCCTAATTTAAGGTGTGTTACAAGAAAGTAATTGATGGGTACATGTAGAAGAATAGATAAAATGGCACAACATGTTAAAGGGAGAGTTATTGATTGGGTTCTGAGATAAATCCTCAATGGGTGTAAAAGAGATTGAGCTAAAAGATCAGGGAGTGAATAAACAAGATACCGTTGTGCTTCATTAGCTATACTTTCATCTTGACCACAGACTATCAATATTTTCTTCATATTCATCCATAAAACAGAAATAGGCAATGATGAAGCAAGCAACAAAAGCACTGTCCTTTGTAAGGTGATTCCTAAAAGGGTATATCTTTTAGCACCAAAAGCTTGTCCACAAATGGACTCCATCCCCATAGCAAGACCTGAAAGAATAGAATAACCAGTGATATTGGCAAAACCAATGGCGAGTGAACCACCAGCCAAGGCAAGTTCACCGAGTCGGCCGAGAAATAACATGGAAATCAATGAACGGGAATATAACATGAGACCGGTTAGGATCATAGGGAAAGCAATATTAGCTATGGAGATGGCTTCTTTCACTGCAAGAGAAACAGAAAAAAAACTGTCTAGCTTTTTTTGTGTATGGATTGTTGGGGTTCTTGGGATTAAAGATTCGTAAACATTGAATGACCCTTTAGAGTCGTTGATTGAAAGAAGGGAAGGAATATTTGAATCATCATCATCACATTTGCAGGAAGATGTAAACTGGCACATCTTTTTTGCTATATGTGAAGACGATACGAGAGAGATAATTAAGGAGGGGATTGTATAAAGAGGGAGTAAAGGGGTTTTATAGTGGGTTTTTGTCACACGCACTGGCACCAATACAAGGGCATATATAAATATATATAGATTGTAGGTTCGTAAATGTCGTGTTGCTGATTGGGACCGGCATTGAAGTAGGGGTTAAAAAGAGAGAGAAAAAAAATGAAGAAGAAAAGTTTACTACTTTATCAACTGGGATTCAGATTAATAACTTGGTTTTCTTGTGATGTGATGATAAATTTAGCTTTTAATGTCTATAATTTTTTCAATTTAATTTTTATATTTTTAGGGTTAAATAAAACATTATCCTTTTAATGACATTGGCGTATAATCTTATTTATCTTATATACTGTCAATAAATAATTTAAATTTTATAAAAATATTCAAAAATATAAAAAATTAATAAAAATGTAAAAAAAAAAGAAACAGAAAGAAAGCATGAAGTACACATGAATTGTCATACAAATTATTATAAGTTAGTATTTTTGTTAAAGAAACAATTTAACTCTTTTTGAAAGGTTGATAGTTAAATTTGACTCTTTTTAAAAGGTTGAGGGCTAAATTAATAAAAAAATATAAATATTACGGGCTAAATTTATCATTATGCATTTTTTTCTTTGTTTATGTTTGGCTTAAAATGTTTCCAACCCAAATCTTCAATCAATAAAAACACTCTTTCAATTTTTCTCAATTTTGATATTAAGCAATTTGGTCTCTTTAAAAAATTAAAGCAATTTAATATTTATCGATTTTTAAAGTGACCAACTAAAGACAATTAATCACAATATTTTCTGTCAATTATACATAATTTTGAATGATATAACAAATTAAGCCCCTGATGTCTACATATTTAGTTAATTATTCTAAAAATTAACTAAAAATATAGAAATTTTTAAAAAAAATCTAAAAAATTCAGAAATGAATACGTATATAGAAACTTTTGCTTCAAATATATATAAAAATGAACAGAATGTATAAACTTCAATAGCTAAAATTATTATCATACCAATTAAAATTATGTAAAATTGATGAAAAACATTACTATTACAATTAATTGTTATTAAATGTTCACTTTTTAAATTATCAAAGATTAACTTGCTATAATTTTCTTTTAAAAGAGATCAATTCGATTAATATCGAAATCGAGGATACCGAAGTGGGTTTTTACCAATATAATAAGGGGGTTATGCAAAACAGATATACATAAACTGTATGTAAGAGGGATTAAAAAAATATAAGGAAAGGAGTCAAAAGTGGTACTGTGGACGTTTTCGGGTACAAGATGTTCCTACAAACATAGGACAAAAACAACACATTAGGATTCCATTTCATACATATTTATTTAACAACAGATGCATATTTTTTAATTAACGGGTAAATTAACACCTAAAGCCATCATTTTAAATATATTACTTGAAACTAGAATGGTAGATTTTCAATTTTAGCCCTGTATTACATTCAAATTTTAGATTATATAAAAATGGTCAAATTTCAATTTTGATCATTGTGTTACACTCGAATTTAAGATTCAATCTTTGTTCTTCAACCTTTTGACATAATTTGATATCTCAATTTTTTTTTACAATGTCATTGATTACCGTTAAAATTCTTTTATTAAAATTTTTGGTGTTGAAAATAATTATTATAATTTTTTTCTAAAAAACTCTCGTTCAAAATCGTCACGATCAAAATATTCTTTTTTCTACTGGAATACAGTTCTTGAGAAAAATTGACGTCAACATTTTGATTGAAATGATTAACAATATTAACTATTTAAACTAACTAATGATATTATAAAAGCAAATGGATAAAATTATGTTAAAAATTAAAATATATAGATGAAATCTCAAGTTTCAACAAAGTCTAGAGATCAAAAATAAAATTTGGCTGTTGTCTTATAATGTAAAAAGAAAAAAAAACAACGCAAATTTGAAAGAAATGGGAAGTAGCGCATTAATTTCTAAAGTTCTTAGAGTGTTCAAATTATATATAATTTTAATAGAAGAGTTAACGATATTAACTATTTAGATTAATTAAAAATATTATAAAAATATAGAAATTAAATTATGTTAAAAATAAAGTATATAGATTAAATATAAAGAATAAATCGATATTTAATCATTTTCGTATAATGGAAAGAAGAAGAAGAAAGCATTGAGATTGCCACGTGGCAGCATTAGGTCCTTCCTTATATATAGTTACGTAGATGGGCCAAAAGAAATCCTTAGTAGGATCATTAATATTGTCTAGACACTAATGGAATTTTTGTTACAGTTCTTTGACGTAAGGTTTAATGTATATTATAAAAATAAAGCTTTTGCCACTCTCTAAAGAGTTGTTTCACACTCCACATTTACAACAACAATAATAATTAGGGGGCATTTAGCTGTTTCTGTTTTATCATTTATATCTATTTTACAAACGGTTGATATTTAATATTTGTGATTATTTTGTAAAATTATATTATTCTTTTATTTATAAATTTGGAATAAATTATAAATAATTTTAAATATTGTATTAAAAAAATAGATAAAATTAAAATTTATAATAAAATTATAAAAAAAACCGGGAAGGGCCGTAAATAGATTGTGGTTTATATTTTGTTGGTTTATATTTAAAGGGGGGACATGTACTTTGAATCCCATTTAGGGTTGTTCCTACTATGTTTGGGAAAATACCCAAAGTCAAAATCAGCTTTTTATTTTGTTTTCTTTTGTTTGTACTTTATAATTGATACATGTAAAAATATCGTGACGGTTTTTATAGTATGAGTTGGATTGTATTTTATCCTTTTTATTTATAAAAATGATAACTTAATCTTTATTCATTAGATCAAATAGCATATTAGTTCTACTGTTAAAAATTTTATTTATTTCTATTGTTAAAAACTGATCTATTTATGTCAAAATGAGTTACATATGATACATAACATGTAATTATATGAATTTTTTTTTGTTAGTTATATCAATTTTGATAAATTTTTAACAGAAAAAAATCGATTTATCCTTTGATATAAATACAATGACTAATTTACTTATTATTTTAAATAAATATACAAAATATTTTCAGAAACTGTTATAATACTTTTATGGATTTATACACTACCGATAATTCGTATTACTAAAACTCGCGACGTGAGTTGTACGGTAAACATCTTCATCCAATACGTACAAAGTCAGCTTTATATTTTTTTTAGAGGTCCTAGTTTTGGCACTAGAAAAGAACATTGCCAAGTGGATGGCAGTGATGGTTCCACATATGAGTGGGTTGGCATAAGACCCCCCAATAATAAATGAACGTGGACTAAAATAAAACGTGTGGAAAGTTCTTCAAATTGAAAGAATGTTGCATGCTATTGGACCTATTTTTTTATACCTTGACCATGCGAAATTTGAGTTCCCATTTCTTTTGGAAAGTGTTTTTATTTCATATAAAATCTATTCATTAATTATGAAATTTAAAAAATTATAAAGGAGAGTCAAATAATTAATATAGCCCATAAATTTTTCATTATTAATTTTTTTAAAAAAAATTATCCATTGTGTGAACTAAGTGGCCTTCGAGAGACGACCAAAGAAAATAAAACGACGACAAAAGTGGGGAAAACGACGAAGGGAAAATCAAAATGCATGGCCCGGTCAATGCCTATAGACTATATTATATATTAATATAATATAAGATTTTTTTCCTTTTTTTTTCATACGTTTTTCATAATATTCTAGAATCAGAAAATCGGTAGATTTTAAAACTATTTTATGATTAGATTTTTTAATGAGAAATTTAAAATTTTCGAACTTAATTGAGAATAAACTATTTTATAAAAATAAAGTAAAGTCTAAATAACAAATACAATTAACATGATTCAAACTCAAATTATACTTGCAGCTGTGAACACGTTAACTATTATGCAATACTAAAGAAGATACAATACTAAATAATAAATTATACGATTAGTCCTTAATTTCAATTTTTTAGTAATTTATTCCTAAAAAAGAAGATTATATATGTTTGCAGTCATAGTTAGAGTGGTGAAGTAGACTTGAATTCAATGGCGATGCCAGATGAAGTACGGAATTGGTCCCCTAGTTAAATGGGAAAATTTTCCTTTAGCCCCTCCCAGAACTTAAATAATTTATTTTAAGTATATTATGAATAAAAAAATTGCATTTTCAGTCCCTTCATAAATTAACAAGGCAGTTTTATGTTAATCGTCTCTTTCCCTTAATTTGTAATGACTTAACTTCTTGTGGTATACACTAAGTTTGTGATAATTGAATATTCAATCTTAATTTTGGTAATTAATCTTAATATGGAAAACATAATAAGATATTAATAGAAGAAGCTGCCCTACAATCATAAGAAAAAGGACATCATTGATTGACGAGGAATGAGGCTTGGATTGCTGAAATTTGATTTAAGAGGTCTTTTTATTTATCCTCCGTTGACCCACACAAAATCTCAAATGTAAATCAAATCTTCTATATTATTTTTATTAAAGATAAATTATGTAAGATAAATAATTAATTGAATTTTTAAGCAGAATGTTGGGTTTGGAACTTGAATTTATTTTGATATTTATTTTTTTTCTTTTATTTTGATACTTAAATTATTATTTTATTACCTGATTTAATTATCAATTTATTTATGGTATCAAAAGAATGTGTTACGTGACACCTCCACTAATATAGAATGTGCAACACGTGGTTGTATTTAATGAATTTGATATATATATATATCAATTTAAATATATATAATAAATAAGTTAAAAAGCTATTTTTTAAAATATATATATACCATTGACTTTCACTGGTGTTTACCATCATTGTTTAAAATTTATTTTAATTTTTAATATTTTTAAAATTTTAAGATTTATTTTTAATAGATTTTTTTTTCAATTTTTCTAGAATGTTTTGTTTTCCAATTTTTGAGTTACACTTTTACAGTTTTGAATTTTTAGAAATTTTGTGGTATTTTCCAGAAAAGTTAAAATTATTACAATTTTTAATAGAATTTATGTTTTGAATTTTCTTAATTTTAGCCTCTTTTTTTTCAATTTATATATATATATATATTTTTGTAATTTAAATTTGTGTGGCTGACTTGAGAGTTGAGATTAAAAAAAAAATTATCCACACTTAAACCAACCTCTAAGTAAGACAAATTTAAAAACTATTCCACTATTATTCAAAGGTTTTTTTTTTGTATTTAATACATTATTTTACTTAATTAAATACATTTTTAATATTATACTTTAACACTAACATTTCTCTTTTTCTTCAATTTCATAAATAATTCTCAATTGACCTGCAAACATTTGTTAAGCAGACCTTCAATTAATTCTTGTCCATTGCCAATCACTAATTAAATTTGAGAGCAAAGTCAAAAAGAGGATTCATTTAATAAAATTTATTCTTAAAAAATTAATACAAGAGAATTTATTGGATGGGCGGAGAAATAATGAAAAATAAAAGTGATTGAAATGTAAATGTGGAGAGAGGATTAAAAAAGAAAAGAGAGAGTTTAGAATACCTCTTACTTTGGTGGCAATAAACCTATAAAGGGTTGTTTTTTTTAATAGTTTTGAAAGAATCATGCGTTGCTCATATATTGGTTTCGTATTCCTTAAAAGGTAGCTGACCTATTAATACATTGTTATTGAGATGTAGATGTCATATTTGATTCATGAATACCTGCGACGTGTAGATGGCAAGCATCCTATCCATGTCAAGCTTGTGGTCCCAATGATTTGGGTTCATTGGTGTTTCAATTTACAAAAACATTTTACTTAGATAAAGACATTAATCCACGAAATCATAGAGACACCAAAATAGGTTCACAACACATATGTATAATAAAAACTTATTTTTAAATTTAATAAATAATTATTTTGCATGCATGCATCTTATAGATAATTCACCAAAAATTAAATTAAATTAAATGTTCCGAGTATTATATGTTGAAAGAATTATTATTTTGTCTACATTCATTGTAATGAAAATTTTTCACGAGTATTCTTAAAATTGGTTGAAAGAATTATTATTTTGTCTCTTATTGAAAATAATAATTTTCGCGAGAATATATTGAAAAATATATATTTTATTTTCCATTGATTTGAAAAGAAAATTCTTAAAATCATTCTAAGGAGAAATTAGTTTCTCACTAATTCGAAAATAATTCCTAGACTTGTCTCATCTCGCGTATTGAAGAGAGATTACTTTTTTTTTCTTTTAAGAGACTCAATCATAAAAATTATTACAATTAGACCCAAAATTAAATTACAACCATCTCCAAATTAAAATCTCGCCAGGTTGAGTAATTTTTTATATATCTCATTAAAATGAATATTGGGTATTTATACATATTATCACTACTTGTGATTTAACTCCACTATTCATGGACTTATCCACTATTTTTAAGATTGACATTCTGAGTAGGCCTTGGGCATATTGAACACGTGTACCGTTTTGAGTCGCCTCTCAGGCTTTGTGGTCCTTTGCATGTGAACTCTTTGAGTATATGTGAGGTGGGACTGCGAACTCCCCTCAACCCATGCTGTACGCCTCGCTCATATCCATCTGGTGGGTCATGACCGGGTTGCAAGTAGACAATCCGGATCTTACCTAGGTTTCGAGTTGGTGATCATTGGTATATAACACACCATATATGATCTCTTTTCAAATTTGATTGATTATAATTGTAATTATTTAGACTTCATTTAATGTAATTGTAATATATCTCTATAAAATTTGTTAAATATATATATATATTTTAAAAAAGTGTGAATACAAATTAGTATATTCATGTAAAAACATCTAAATTCTATGATAAGTGTCTACTTTATTAAAGATTTGATTAGGATATTTGGTGAGTCATGGGCAAAATAAAATATGGTTCAAACATAAAAAAAAAAAGAAAAGGGAGAGAATTATATCTACTTAAAAGTTGATTTTTTCTTATATCAATTAAGGTGATTGAACTTTGGTTTGAACACTTTTAAGGCAAGGTTGCTATTAAAATTGTTTTCACTTTTAGTCATCTTTTGTTAAAGGCCAAAGCATTGTTAGATATTTGCTTTGTTAGCTTAACCTTTTACTTTGCTAAAACCCACATTCCCATTTGACCCAGATTATTCATCTAAGCTTAAAAGATTGTTTGATATTTAAGAAAATTTAATAAAAATTAATATTAGACTCAAAAATGAGCTTCAACAAAACAAAATGTTTAAAATATAATTCAGACTTAAATTTTAATAGATAAAATTTAAGTTCGATCGACTCAATCTATTTATTTAAAAATTAAATATAGTATAAATATTAAAAAATATGTTCAGTAATTTATTTTTAGAAATTTAGATATACCATAATGGTAGTAAAATAACATATATTTATTAAATATTGATAAAGATTAAAAGATACAAGTCTAAATATGTTAAGACATGTCATTTACAAATATGATCAGACTTGAGAAAATATTAAAGCTCAAATTTGGGTTGAGGTAAACTTGGACAATTATATATTGCTATCATATATGATCCTAGTTAAAATTCGATCTGGTACAACTCACAAGACCATCTCTACTACCAACATGAAACACCTTTGTTAATTATTATTATTTTTAACCATTAGGTTTTGGTTGGTTTCTTGTTTTCCAAAATGTACAAGTTTGAAAGATTCGTGGAAAGTGAAATAAAGGCGTCTTTGAAACATAAAAAAAGAAAAGAAATGTAGCAATCTAGAATTTGTTTCATCAGTTGTTGAGAGATAAAGATTTAATATGAATTTCGATCTTAATATCTTTCTTCCTTTATTTTCGAGCTACAACAATCCTTTGAAAAGATTGAACCCCAAAGAAAAAACGATCCTTTGAAAAGTAATAAAAAGCACTAAGCTCATGGTGATGGTGGTTCATCCTCTGCTCTGATTTTCCAAAAGCAAAAGGCGACATTCATATTTTATTCATCTTTTCTTAGGGAAAGTTTTTGTTTGTTTTTTGTCTTTGGTAGTGCATGAAATATCTCAATTACAAATAAATGTTAATCAATATTGTGATTTTTTATCTTTACTTTATTATTGTTTTTTCTTGGTCCCTCGATTGCTGGACAAAAAAATTATTTGGATAACTATAAATTTTGGAATATTAATATTTTTAATAAGTTGATACAGTATAAATGGTTGAAAGATAATGGCGGTTCACATGGTATCATGCAGGGGAGCTGTTATGACGTCGTCGAAGATTCTAGTTTTAGAAATATAAGCTTGATATCCTTGAGTTCTCTCTGAACTCTAGTAGTTCCTTATATTGTCCATTGTATTATACATTCAGTGTTGGGGGAGGTTCGAGAATGAGTTATCTAGATCTCTTGCACGTGTGTTTGGACACGACTAACAAATTACATATGGTCTAATTTGCATGGTAATTGACTCATAAGTTAAACAAGTGGCACCCAATATTTGCTCTCTTCACGGGATCCACTCATTTGGCAAGGTTCCTCTAGCCAGGTGATCATCTTAAACAGAGTTTCCCCAAACATGGCTATAACATACATATATTAGAATATGTCATGATTTGAGTTAAAAAAATATGTAAAAAAAAATAAAAATAAATATTTTATTGAAATAGTAATGTTAAATGCTTGAAATTTATAACATTGACTCGAGTTGAAATTCTATTATTTATTTTGTCCTATTACCTCATGACACACTATCGAAAGGAAGAGAGTAGATTGGATGGAGTGGAAGAAAGGATACCATACTACCATTCATATCGAGACAATCGATTACTTTCTTCAAATTGTTTCCTTTAATGCAGGCACCTTATCAGTATTGTGATTCGCTCCTTACAAAGGGAAAATACATCCTACTCACCACACTATTTTCAGGAGATATGCAACACCCAATTGTATTTGCTTTGTCTGCTGTCTGAAAAAGCTTTGTGCACTTATGTAGAGACGCACTTGGCCAGTGCCACTTGCCATAATTTGTTGCTTTTTCAAATGGTGGCTTTCATTCAGGTTTCAGCCTTACACTTGATTGATGCAAATAAAATACGGACCAACTCTGGATTTACATCCAACAGTCACAATGGGTCCAAAAATGAAATCCCATTCATATCCACTTCCAAGAAAATTAAAACCCACACAACATAAAAAAAAAAAAAAAAAGAGAAAGTGGCACTGATTTCAGCATCAGATGCGCTCTGTAATCAAATGCTAACAAAGGAAACTCAATGATAAGCAAAGACAATTGAGAAACAAGTAGGGGTAGCTAATGAAATCAAATCAGACATAAAAAACAAAAAAGTTGGGAAACCGAGTACTTAAAACATATTACTTCGAGTTCAAAGTAAACAGGATATATATATATCCATTGCACCTAACTAGAAATCTAGGCTTTTAAAACTACACGCTACAGCGAAATGTCAGAATCCAGCTCTAAATGTAATTGCCGAAACAGTTTTCGTCACAAAAGAAAAGCAAATAAAAACACTTCCAACTGAGTTCTGCCATGAAGACGAAGGTTCCTCCTTTAAATGCTTTCTCTAGATCCTAATCATTCCTCTGCTGCAGGAGATTGACTGCAGTTTCAAATAGCAAAATATAAAGTCAAACCATAAAAGATAAAGCAAAATCTTGTTAGATCATATAACTTACAGACCTTCCATATCTTTCATTGACTGGGCTTTCAGCTTCACCACCATAAGGGCTGGCCCTTCTTTCTGGCATAGAACCAGGGCTGCTACCACGGCCATTCTCTGGGCTAATTCTCTCTCTTCCATATGGGCTATGGCTGGGTGCACGACCATTGTCAGAAGTGGGCCTTTCTCTTCTATATGGACTGCGACTGGGGCTACGATCATTTTCAGCACTACGCTTCTCTTTCCTATAAGGACTGCGGCTAGAGCCTTGGATATTCTCAGGGCTAGCCCTCTCTTTCCTGAAAGGACTTCGGCTGGAGCCACGAGCATGGTCAAAGCTGGTCCTCTCTCTTCTCTGAGGACTACGGCTGGTGATCTGGCCATACTCAGGGCTACCTCTATCTCTCTTATAAAGACTTGGACCGTGGCCACGACCATAATCAGGGCTCCCCCTCTCCTTCCTATAAGGGCTACGACTAGAGCCACGACCATAATCGGGGCTACCCCTCTCTCTTCGGAAGGGACTTGGAGATCGTCTCCTGTCACGACCTCTCTCAGGTGACCTATCACGACCTCTCTCAGGGCTATATCCATTTCGACGATCATCATCATCTCGTACTGCATATTCAACTGAAATAACTCTATCCATCAGCTTGCTGCAAGTAGATCAGGAACCATGGTTCAGAAAACAAATTTACTGAATCATCTTTTAAATTAAGTGGTAATAATTGAAAATTTTTCGTGGGTGGCAAGTTTTCTACCTCATATTTGTAGCCTCCAAAGCCCTGGTGGCATCATCTTGGGAATCATATTGTACAAATGCAAAATTCCTTCTGATCCTTACACTTACAATCTTTCCATATGACTCGAAGTGCCTTTCCAAATCCCTAGTTCGAGTGTGGTAAGGATCAAAATTGATGACAAATAAAGTCTTTGAAGGTCTTGTATTTGCTGCAGATCTTCTTGATCCACCGCCCCCACCCTCGGGCCTTCTAATGCCACGCTCATGCTAGAACACAAAGTAAAAAGAAATTTACAGCAATGAGAAAGCAAACAAAAGAGCAATTTAAAGACCTCTAAAAAGTAACAATACCAAAGCATTACCTTTGTCCATTCAACACGAAGCCTACGTCCTTTCTGACCAAATTCTGTTCGATCAAGTGCTCGGATGGCATCTTCAGCATCTCTCTCATCTTCCATATATATGAAAGCAAATCCTGCACACCAGAAAAAGTTGGACTAATTATGACTTTCACTGCAGTGGAAAATGGTAACTAGGTTATGAATCCTCCCACCAAAGGAACCTTCAATCTGTTGGCATTTCCTCTTCGGCAAGAAACAAACCACCTAAAATCCTACCCTAGGACAAAATTTTGGCAAGCTCCTTATAATCTATAAACTAAGACCAGTGAAAGTAGTAACAGACCTTGTGTGATGAACTAAGTGATGTCAAGGAACAAGAATCCAAAATTGGATGTCTCACGTGGGTCAAGGAATTAGTGTGCTTTCTCCATATTTTCTGCAGCCTCTGCCATGAGGTCAGTAATGTTTCTACCTTGAAACATGTCTGAATTTGAGGCTGGGAAAAAGTCATGAGGAATGAAAGGAAAAAATGCCCGAGGAAAATGAGGGATGACGATGCCATTGGGGATTAGAGTGACTCTTCTTGAAAGCAAGAAGAGGAAGCTCGTCACAGGCATGAAACAGAATTCTGAGGAGCTCCTCCATTACATCCCAAGAAAATCCTGCGCCAAAGAAAATGTTGAGTATGGGGGCTTATTTTTCAAAAATGCTTTTTCCCTTAAACATCCTGGACCCCCAGTAAAACTCAACAAAGGATGACTGATGCTGCTGAGTCGTGTATTATGTCATACTGCTGCACCGCCAGCATGATAGGGACCAACACCTTAATGGACGAGGAGTAGGAACTTGACATTGCTCATTGCTGCAGGAACTTCTCTCATCGCGATATGTGCATACAAATTGCTCCATATTTTTATTTTTACAGACATATACAATCAAAGAATGTTATACTTGGGGTAAGCGTTCAATGAAAGCTAGTTTTTTAATACAGTATCAAGATTATTGTTTTTTTTTTAAAGTGAGAGGGAGAAATTGGAAATGAAATCTCATAAAAGCCTGTCTCACTATAGATTGCTTTTAACCTATCATGTTGAATAATGCATAAAACTCAGTATATATTCACACAGATTATATCCTGGACCCCATCTTCATCTGTAGATTCGAAATGACTAAAGTCCCAAAAAGGAAGCTCCTACTTCTAAATAAACAATCACTCATTTTTTTGTAACCTCTGACTTGTATATATAATTATCCATTACTGATATCAGAAACAGACAGTTGCTACTTAAAAAATTTGTCAAACAATTATCTTTTTGAGCAACTCAAGTTCAGAATAAAAAACCCAGCTTGGCTCCATTTGCATAGTGAAGATAAAAACCATGTGGAATAGATTTTTCACTGTGCCATATTCAATAAGAAAACAGCTTTTCAAGCTCAAAATACTCTTGACACCTTTACAACCAACACGTCCAGCCAAATTGCACCAATAGCATGAAAGAATATACTAAAAGAGGCGGCAGGGGATGAAGCCCAAATTCTCACATGGAGCCAATAATCAATATAATGTAGATAGAGAAACAATACTTACCAGACTTCATATCTACTCTTTCGATTCTCCCAAATTTTCTGAAGAGTCGTTCCAAATCAGACTGCCGTGCATCATACTCAAAGTTTCCACAGAAAATGGGTCTCATATTGCCTGAGCAGAAGTGACAACGTTCCATCAGTATTTCTCTCTCTCACACACACAAGACTTATGAAAGAACAAGTCCAAACTGGAGAGTTAACCATCAAGTAATAATGCGTTCTAACATGAACAAAGTAGGCAACATCATCAACAAATATTCCAAAGCTATTTAGTACACAAATAGAGACTCCCGAGAATCCGAACTATTTGAAATATAGCATTGTGGTCAATTTCATAAACAGACCACAGAAGAAGAGACTTTCTCTAACTGAATTCACATATCTTTTCGTTCTTTTCATTTTGATTCATCACACAAGAAATAGAAAAATTGAAAACCATTCTTTTAGAGAAAATAAATAAATAAACAGTCAACCGCAACCAAATTAACTATTTCATAAAATTCCAGGTTCTAAAGAACTGCAACATACTGTGGATTAGGAATTTTTCATTTTTCTAAGTTAAATACGCTTAATGGACAATATTTTCCAGGTCTTTGAAAGAAAGGGGAAAAAATGAGCTAAAAGTATAACTACAGCTTCAGGATCTACGTCAAGAAAAAACAAAATCAAACAGCAATCAAATCTACCATAAAAATATATAAAAATCATAGATCTGAACTAAAAATGTCTTCTTAGATACTATTTAAGACAACAAATAGAGTAAAATGAGAGATTGGAACTGAAAAAAATATTTAAAAGAATTATAAAAACCTAATTTCCCTTCCTTTTCACATTTCTTCATGAAAAAAAATTCAACGAGCTCGGGAAAATTAAAATAAAACAAAATTTGAACAAAAAAACCAAGGATTAGGAAACGGACTTACCTTCGAAAGCAGCGATTTCAGGGAAAAAAATCAAGGAAAGTTCGAAACCCTAGTGACAGAGCCCTGGGATATTTTCACGAACCGGGTTAAAATGTGAAGCTCGTGAGTCAATATATAATGAGAAAATAACGTTCGTATCTACCAAGCCCCTACTTTTTAAGATATTTGTGGAAATGGCCACAATATATTAATTAAATCCTAATTTGACCCCAATATGTTCCATATATATTATTGCTCATACTAACTAGACAAAGAAAAATCATTATGTAAATATTTTAATGTGCTTTCCATCAATTTTTTTTTGAATTAATAACAAATTAAAATTAAATAATAGTAGGAAATGATATATATGTATATATAATAGTAAACACACGTGATTAAATTTAAACTAAAAAAATAAATAAGATTTTATAATTTTTCCTTTTAATACGAATTGCAACGTCTAGTACGTGGGGGGTGAAATTTTTATTTGGGAAGTGTAGACAAATAACGAAGAGCTTAGCGTAAAAATTAAAAAAAAAATGAATAAGATAGGCAAATAAGAATAAACTAGAATATGAAGTTAAAAATTAAAAAGGGGTTTTTGAAATTTCATTTATTAATCCATCAATTTAAATTTTCAAAATTGGGGTAGGACCAAATATGCCTAATTTCAAATTTGACAGATACTTAAGAGGTGTTTAAGAATTGGAGGCTAGGGCTCTAATTGACTAATTAAAAATTGGCAGGGACCAAAAATGGGTTTAAACCAAAGAGTTAGGAGGTCAAGACTTTAATTTATTTAATTCAAAATTAGTAGGGACGTAAGAAAGAGTTGGACCAAAAAAAGTCGGGACGGGGCAAGGCCCCTTCCCACCTTCCATTTTTAGTTCCCATATTAATATTTAGTTAATACAAAATTCTAATTATATTAAATTATCTCTTTAATTTTCTTTTTTTAAATTCAATTTATTATAATTAAAATACTCAATATGTAATTATTAAAAAAACACCCATGTAAGTACATAAATTGATACAAAATTGTATCATAACATCCTATTAAAAAAATGAACAATTAATTTTAAAATTTCTTTAAAATATATAATAATTATTTTTTTCCCTATTTTTTCTCATATACCAAAATAAATATTAAAACCAAACACAAATATCCCATTTTTCTTCAATTTTTTTCTAAGATTAATCATTTAAATACAATTCATTTTTGTGAGGGCTAATATATATGGCTTAAACAAAGCTAAATATTTTGTTCACTCAAACTAAATATTATAGCCATATTCCTACATAAACCAAGAAGAAGCTTGATTGGAGAAGCTGGGGTTGCCAACATTGTTCAACAAATTGCCCTCCACAGCTTGGGGATGTCGTGCCCGAAAGGCAATCTCGGCCTGGGTCATAGCCAGTTGCCTCTCGATATCATGTATTTGTTGCTGCAGTAAAGATATGAGCCCAACGCAACCATACACGGGATCTTCGATTCGATATTGTGCCTCCAAGTATAAAGAATCCGCCGCTTGAGTTCGCAAATGCGACGGAAGTCGCTATGTAATAATCATCACAGACAAATTACTTCAATTCAAGTCGAATCGGGATCAAAATTCATAATATAGGGTGAGGGAGATTTGACCTGAAGTAGTTTTGCGACATTGCTGGCACCATATATTCGGTGTATTGAAGCAAATCTTTGAGGATTATTGGGTGGGAAGTAAGGGGAGAAAATGCAATCGGGAGGGCATCTTCTTCTCAAATATCTACAAGCTGCACAACGGCTTGGATTCATGGTGTTAAAATTGTTATGAATATAGGATTTTCAGAATCTACTGTTATTGGAAAATAAATCTAGCAAAGATTGGGATTAATATATAACAAAATTTAGTGAAGTGAGCAATGGAATTAACGGCTATTCTCTTTTCAAATTTTGAAAGATTTAGAGGAGAAAGATGCTAATGTGTAGGGATTGCCATAGTTTTTCAGTTTGGGAAGAAAGAAAATATGGAAATTAATTAAGGCTAGAAAAATGGAGTAGAGATTTTTGCTGTCATATTTACTGTAAAGAATGAGAGAGTATTATTGTAGTATATTTTTACTATAATTGAGAGACCTCGTCAAGTTAATCATCACATGAAAATTTTGTTCGGTTAATTTTAGAGATAATTTTGTTGACATCTCATCTTATCAAATGCTACAAAATTAAGAACATGTAAATTTTACACGATGTTCCGTGACTCTTCTTGTTGACATCTCACCTTATCAAAAGCTATAAAACTACAAACATATGAACTTTATACGATGCCCTCGTAACTCTTACACCTAGACATTTGTCCTATGAGACTTGAGGGACTATATAAGCTCCTCCTCATGACCTAAGTAGGGGCATTGACTCATTTACAAGAGAAAATGACTCTTCTCCCTCTTTATGAAAAATCACATACGATTTTCGTACTTTGACTATAACACCCCCTAACCTTTATCCGTTGTCAAAATATAGTTACGGAGTCTTACCAGACTATACAGATCAAATATGATCAATTCAAAACACATTTAAACACATCTAAAACATGTTAAAACTGTCAATATAATGAACTAACACATGTATGTTCTTAAATATCTAATATAAATTGTCTAACAATTCATTTAAATACTAATTAACCAATTCAAATTAAAACATGTTAAATGACCATATTATAAATCATCTATTTGAATATATATATATATTTCAACCAATGTCATCTTATACACCTTCAATATTCACATCTCAAAATGACATCACAAAACAACTTAGGTACATGCTATTTTCAAAAGAGAAAATACTTCACCACGTGTTTAAGTTCGGGATCGACTTTGGATGCTAATTCAACGATCAAATTTTACCTAATCTGCGCACGGAAAACAAACTGTATACTGAGTATAAACTCAGTGGTATTTCTATAATTCGAATATTTATTAAACAATAATTTATAATATTTATTTATATAATCATACATAAACAAAATCATTCAACAAATAATCAATTTCATAAATGCATCATTCATAACACTTTCAATTCTCATATCAAATTATTTCAATTTCATAATTGCTATTCAATAGCTTTTCTCAATAGGATACACCGTTCAATTTCAAACCAATATCCATTTCATGAATCCCTGATACATGCAATTCCATGCATTTCAATTGCATATTTCATTTCATTGTCCATTCCAATCCATATTCAATATCATTCATTGTCAACCAATTGGCCAAATCATTTGTTTACCCCTATTAACAAGACTCGGAATTTAACAGATACACAGATCCAACCAAAACACATCAGTACAACACTCAATGTCTCATCGGCCTTGCCGAAGTGAATCGGTACCTAATACCTCATCGGATTTAATCCGAAGCAATAATATGACACATAGTGCCTCGTCAGAATTATCCGAAGCAATATTACGACACATATAGTGCCTCATCGACTCGAAATCGAAGTATCCCTAAACACTTCCAATCCTATGGCATGCCAACTATATCTGACTTAGTCCGACATTGTTAATAGGGTATTTCAATACATAATTCAATTTCCAATCAATATACAATTTCAATCCATTCCAATTCAATACACTTTTCAATCATACACATACTTTCACAAAATATTTCAAATATCACAATATCAACACTTACCATACATATCATTAATAAATACAATAAATAATTATTACATTTGGATTATAGAAACGCAAACCGTAATTTCTGAATCACTCCTTGTCGACTTTCTCTTTTTCTTTCTTAGCCGAGGTCTCCGACACAACGTTAGCTACAGAAATTTAAAACAATTAAAAATCATCAATACACATAATTTCACAATGAATATTTTGATTCATATTCGACTTTAACTCAAATTTCAATTTAATCTCTAAATTTAGACTAACTTTATTTTTCCAAAACAAATATCATATTTTCATTCAATTCCCACTTTAGACTAATTTCAACTCTCTAATTTCACCATAAAACCCTAATTTTGAATTTCAATTTAGTCCCTACTATTTAAAACTTATGATTTATTTTACAATTCAATCCCAATTTCACATCTAACTTGAAATTCTATCAATTTAACCCCTAATTCTTCAATTAATTCAACATAAACCACATCTAAAAATCAACTAGCTTTCAAAATTTTCACTTATATCAAGTAGTATTTTATTCTAAGATTCTAAAAACATCAAAATTACAAGAAAAAAAGGCTAAATTGACTTACCAGTTAAGCTTTAAACGTTAAAATCCTATTTTTCCTTTGTTTTCTTTCCCTTTTTCTTTCTTTCCTTCTCCCATGTTTTTCGTTTGGCTATTATGTTTCTTTTCATTCTTTTGTTTCCTTTAATTTTTTTGTTTAATTCTAATAATAATATAATAATATAATATTAATATAATATATTTACTTAAATAATAAGTAAATACATATATTATTACAAATGTATGTGTAACAACCCAAAATCCGTGGGCACCAGAAAAGTGTGTTATCGGGCCTCCGTCTTAGTGAAATAAGTTCGAAAATAATTATTAAAAATATTTATGAGTCTAGTAGTGTGTTTAATTAGGTTTTAATTAAGTAAATTTAGCTTAATTTAGAGTAATTAGTAAAAAGGATTAAATTGAATAAGAGTAAAAGTTTAATTATAGATTAAAGAAAAATTAGAAGGACTTAAGAGGAAATTAAACCATTTCCTATAGCTGAGGTTTAACGTGGAAAATATCGAAGATTTTATTGATTAAAAAAAATATATTTATTTAATAATTAAGTATATTATATTATATTATATTATTATTATATATAAAAGAAACAAATAAGTTAAAAGAAACAGAATGAAAGCAAACGAAACAGAGAAGAACAGGGGAGAAAGAAAGGAAAGAAGAAAGAAAAGGGGAAATAAGGTTTATGAAGCTTGGAGTTAATTGGTAAGCTCAATCAAGTCATTTTCTCATAATTTTGATATTTTAGAAGTCTTAAAACAAGTTTTTGATGAAATTAAGTTGTTAGTTTGGAAGTTCTTAGGTTTTTAAACAAAGTTCATGTTGAATAAAATGATGAAATAGGGGTTTAATTGAACGAAATTCATATAAGGATTGAATTGCAAAGTAAGCTATAAGTTTTGTGTTTTAGGGACTAGATTGAGGAAAATTCGGAATTAAGAAAATATGTTGAAAATTTAATAGTTAAATTTGAGTTTAAATGAAATTTGAATAGGAATAAGGTGTGAATTGGTGTTATAAATTTGGTTATTAACATTTTTCATCAAAACAGTTTTGGGAAGTAGCAATGGTCTGACTTTGAAAATTCACTAAAAATTTTATAAATTGAACTAGAGGATGAACAAAATATGGAATTAAAGCTTATTGAGTCTAGTTTCTTATAGTAGAAACAGTGTAAGCAATTAATTGATGAATCAAGAGATATTTGAAATTTTGTAATACTGGTTCGGGGTGATTTCGAGATGCCCTGTTTTAACTTTGGAAAATCATTAAAAATTGTACAAAAATTATTATGGAGTGTAATTTATATATGTGAACTCCTTAATGAATCTAGTTTCAAAATAAATAAACAAGAACCTTATTCGAGTTCTGTACAATGAGATAATTTAGTTTTAGTAGAGAGAGGTCAGAACTGTCAAATGAAATAACAGGGGAGTATTTAACGAATAAACTGTATTAAATGGCTAGACCAAAAATTCTGGAAATTTTATGATTAGAAGATATATGAGTCTAGTTTTAAGGAAAATTTACGGATATTAATTTGGAGTTTCGTATCTCAAGATATAAATAATTTAGTAACAATGACTCAAGTAGACAGCTTAATGGTGAAATTATATATATACATTAAAAATGGTTAAATTTGCATGTTTAGGCTCATGAATTAAATTGAATCATGTTGTATTGATGATTATAAATTATTATTTTCGTAGCCAACAAAGAACCTGAAGCATCAGCATCGAAAGGAAAGGAGAAAGTCATCGAGTACTAAAACGGGAGAATTACGGTGTGTATTACTATAATTCGAATTTTAATTATTATTGATTGCTGAATTTTTTTTATTGTTATGTATGGTAAGTAAGACTTGAGGTAAGTATGTGAAATTGATATGAATATTGAGTGAAAATGAAAGTGATGCAAATTGAATCAAATTGAATTGAATAAGTGAATTATGGAAGATGTAATTATTTGAAAAGCGTATTGATTGAAAAATGATTGGTGATTTGAATTGTGAATTGAAAGTGTTATAGGATTGAGAAAGTGAATTGAATACCCTATTAACTAGTCGGGCTGAGTCGGATATAGTTGGCATGCCATAGGATTGGAAGTGTTCAGAGATACTTCGACCTCGAGTCGATGAGACACTGGGTGTCACTATATTTCTTCGGATAGATTCGATGAGGTACTGGGTACCAACTTTACTTCGGCTAGGCCGATGAGACACTGGGTGTCAACTATTACTTCGAACTATCCGATGAGGCACTGGGTGCCATATTGGTGTGTTTGGTTGGATCCGTGTATCCGCCAAAGTCCGAGTTACGTTAATAGGGTGAAAAATTGAAATGTGAATTTGAGGCATTGAAACGAGAAAAATAAATTGAATTACGAATTGAAATTGGAATTGTGATAATAAGAGAAAAGTATGAAATGTATATTCATAAGTGATATAAATTTAAGTTTGAGAAAATACATTGATTTATGAATTAGTACATATGACATTAATTGTTAGGTATTTTAATATTTATGTTTTTACTATTGTTGATATAATTTGAATTATGATAATATCACTGAGTATATCCATACTCAGCGTACGGTTGTTTCCGTGCGCAGGTTAGTAGAAGTCAAGTGTCCCGGTTCAGCATCCAGAACATTCCCGACTCCAACACAAATTTGGTGATGTATATTTTTCTTTTGGGTAAAGGTGGCATGTACATAGGTGTTATATAGTCACTTGAATATGCATATTACTTTGGGTAGTGAAGGTTGAATTATAAGATTTAGATGGTTAAATGAAATGGTAAGAAAAGTATATGATATTTTGATACATGAACATTAAGTTGTTAAATGAATGAAGTTTTTAATCAATTTTGAATGATGCTATGATAGTTATTAAGTTGAAATTATGTTAATGATATAAATATTAGTTATATGAATGTGAAAAATTGGTGTTGGTTGTTTTAGTTTGAATTTGCAAAAGGTTTTAGGTAAAAATAAGCAGACCGAAATTTTTATAAAAAAAAATTCAGAATATTCGAACAAGTTCCGTTCTACTTTTAACACGTGCTTGAACTTTGAGAGTTCAAGATAGGGACTCAATTATTATATTATACCATAAAAGTTATATTAATTGTAAATTATTAGTAAGTTGTCTGATATGTCCGGTAATACCTCATAACCTCGTTCCGGTAACGGTTTGGGGTTAGGAGGTGTTACAGTATGTATATTTTTATTACACATATATATTATTATTACCATACAATTGTATTAATTTCATTTATTTATTTATTTAGTAATTATTATATTTTATACTTAAATATTAAGTATTTACTTTTATAATTATTTTATACTTATGTCATTATTTGGACAAATGTATTTCATTGTTATCATACACTTGTATTTACTTTTTACTATACAAGTGTTACTTATGACTTATTTTCTCATTTAATCCCTCAGCTTTTCTTTAATCTATAATTAAACTTTCACACTTTATTTAATTTAATCATTATACTTAATTAATCTTAATTCAAGTTAATTCACCTAACCAAAACCTAGTCAATCAAATTTGTTTTACAAAAATAATAACCCAAAAATACATGAAAACCGTGAATTTCAAATCGTTTCATTGACAACATCTTCAACCCTCATTCACTTATAAGGCTCTTGGCCTCCAGATGAACCGTTTCCAACCATCAAACCCATATCTGTCCATGAATGATTATTTTCGATTCTTATGCATCCAATAAAGCTACTAAATTAAACTAACTTACCCACTTAGATAAAATCACATATATATTTATTATTACAAGGTATGACAAATGGCAACTCTCTCAATTCACGATTCACGAGACATCAACAATTTAAATATTATATTAGATCCCACTATTAATTTTATTATACAATTTTTTAGTTTAATATAAAAATAAAAAATATTTATTTTCGGAATTAATATAAATAGTTTTTAAAAATAAAAAAATTTCTTAAAATCTATAATTGTTTTAAAATTAATTTTAAACTATCAAAAAATATTTTTTTTTCAATTTAAAAGGTTAAAACCTTAATAAAATTTTAAAAACCCCTTTAAAAAAATTAAAGCAGTTTTAAAGTTAAAACTGTTTAAAAATTATTTTAATTTGTCAATATTTTAAATTATGTTTAATTAAATATGTTTAGAATTATTAAATTGAATTAAATTTAAAAATGTATTTACTTAAAAAAAATTAAAAAAATTATATCTTTAATTATAATTAAGTTAAAAACATTTTAAAGAAAACATGTTTTACGACAAATCATTTAAAAAAACTTTAATTTGTTTTAAATTGTTTAAATTTATATAAAATTTTAAATTGTGTTTAAAAACTTATTACAATTTATTAATTAAAAAATGAATATTTTTGTAAGGAAAAATGTATAAAAAATTAAAACTATTAAGAGTTTGCAATCGAAAACATTTTCAAACCTTTTTAAAACTATTTATATTAATAAATATTTTTTCAATAAAAAAATTCTACAATTATTTTAAATTGAGAAGCTAAATAAAAGTATTTAAACATAAAAATTTCAGGAAAAAATGTTTTAAAATTTGAAAAAACTAATAATTATTTAAAAGCAATAATATAAATAAACAAAGAAGTTTGGAATAAATATAGAGAGAAAGAGAAGATAGCAAATTGAAAGGTTCCAATTTATTTAACACATAGATAATGCCAAGTATATATAAAGAGAGAAATAGTCACAAACATTACATAACCAAATTAAAAACAAACTGTAAACCCATGTCCAAGCTTCTTATTTAAACCAAAAAAAAAAACTAGATATTATAGGTAGGTCCGAAACTTTATATCTAAAGTTAACTGTTATATTGAAGCTTGAAGTAAATGATTCAGACAGCTGCAGCGATGGCTATCACTCAAACTCGTCGTTGAAGTTCAGCAAGGAATCCAGGAAATCCTCATCATCCTGCAGTCATATAGAATTTATTTTTATTTAAATGTAAACAGTATAAGCCATTATGAGATTGAGTGAAGATGATAACAACAATGATATACCTCATAGCTTGATGAATTAGCTCCAACTGGGGCACCATTGTTCGCATTGTTTGCCGAGTTATATACAGCCAGAGCTGGAGCAGGAGCAGGAGCTGGAGCAGGAGCGGGAGCGGGAGCGGGAGCAGGAGCTGGGGCAGTCATCACTTGGAGTACATTGCTGAGTGGGTGAGTGACAGTCACTTGTTCCCCTCCGGTTTGTTGCTATATTACATCACAAAAGATGATATAAATCAGTATGGTTTTAAGCGTGATCATATATATGTAACAAAACTAGAAATTGAAGTTTGCCTTATTAGTGATTGGGTTGGATTTATTGGAACGACCATCGCCTGCAGCAGGGTTGGGGTTGTTGATCAGCTCTTCAAGTTCACTTTGAACCTAGGCAAAAATCCTCTAACATTGTGAGGATTCATAAGGAAAAATGGTAGCATGCAAAATATGGAGTTAGTGGACGTACCTGTCCAATAGCTTCTTCACTCCAAGGATGGTTATCTTCATCGGACAAGGGATCGGGGAAATCGCAGTTGAGAAGTTCATCCAATGTCGGATAGATTTCCGGGAACAACGAAGGCAAGCAATAGTCGGAATTCTCAACACTCTGCTCACCAGCTTTCTCCTGTACCGATAACAAAAAAAAGAAAAAAAAAAAAGCCAACAATTTTGAGAAGAATATAATACTAATTCACTCAATTACTACAATAGAAATGTATTACCTCATTAGCTAACTTTTTCGACTCAAGCACAAGGTCTTGAAGTAAACCATCACCACCTCGTGGTTCACTGTCAAGATTAGGAACATTGTTCAGCAGCTGATCAGAATTAATTTCAGTCAATCTTGTATTGCCAGTTCCTAGTCCTTGAATCAATGTCGAATTGTCAACTGGTGGAATAGGAAACTCTCGCATAAAATCTAGACTATCTAAAGGTGTAGTCCTCATGGTTGGAACATTAATATTCTCATTGTGAGTTCGATTCATTGAGCCATAGTCACCTGTGGGACGGGTTTGATTCATTGAGCCATAGTCAACGGTGAGAGGGGGAGCCGACCCATTAAGGAGATGTTCATAAAACCTCATCCCACGATTGCTGTTAGCAGCATTGTTGGTGTAACCAGGATTCAGGGTAGGGTAAGAGCTGTTATTCAGACTAGGGTAAGAGCTGCTACTGCTTCCGAAGAGCCCATTACCCAATGTAGCACCCGAAGAGCTGCTATTGAGACTAGGGTGAGACCTGCTACTGCTTCCAAAGAGCCCATTAACTACTATAGAACCCGAAGAGCTGCTATTCAGACTAGGGTAAGAGCTGCTACTGCTTCCGAAGAGCCCATTACCCAATGTAGAACCCGAAGAATGAAAGCCAGCTGAGCCAAATCGGAACGGTGAAGACGAAGACTGACCAGCATTGTAAAAATCAGGCCTAGCTTGAACCTGGTTTGGGTACGTTAGCGATGAGTTTCCGCCATTCAACAAGCCACTAGAAAACCCACCCCCACCATTCACCGACGAACTAGATCCAATTCCAATTCCATTTCCATTTCCATATCCCAAGTGATTATTCAGATTGGGATTGTTCAACATGTTACCACTACCAGGGAAGAGTGGCTGGTTAGTTTGGTTGGACAATAAACGGGATTGTCCATAGCCAAGTGGCTGTTGAGCAGCGTTGCTACTCGAAGCACCAGGATGACCGTAAAACAAGGGTACGTTCCTAGTGGAACTGTGACCCATAAGGCTCTCATGCAAACCAGGATAAGATGCTAATACCCTCAATCGTTCCATGTGTTCCAATCGGGAATACTCTTGAGCAGTTTTCAACAACAAGGGATGACCGGCGGCGAAGTTCGACTTCAGGAACCTGTCGATTACGGCCTTGGATGCAAAGCAACCCCTCTCTGCTATACGCTTTAGGAAGATCCGGTACTTCTGCAACATTTACACGAGCCAATGGATGCATTAGGAATATATCAGAAAACATGATCTATAAAACAAATATGGAGAATAAAAAAAAAATTAAAGTAAAATATCTTTCTTGTTGGTTATTACCCAAACTGTTTTTTTTTTCTTTTATTTGCATGAAGAATTAATCTTTTATTTTTATTTTTACCTAGTTTTTCTTGCATTGCAATTAAGAATTTTATTTTATGCGGTTAATATAAAAGCACGAGTTAAAAAATAATTGTAAAAGAAAATTAATGATATTAAAAATAAATAACATAAAAATATGTGATATGATTATCATTGTATTTGTAAAAAGTTTACAAATATTTATAAAAATATAATACATAATATATTATAATTAAATAGAAATATTATTTTTATATGTTTATTTTTTTATTTTTAAAAAGAAATCATGTATAAAAATAATAAGATTTCGAGGAATTTAAAAAATATATCTGGAATTAGAAGAATGAATTTCTTCATTATTTTTGCTACCAAATAAGTAAATTCAATTTTATAAATTTTAAAAACCTGATTAAAAGAAAATCCTCCCTCTAAATCTCTGTTCAATTGACCTTTTTTATCACATTTTCCATTATTTCTTTTTAATTATCTAATGATATTTTAGAAAATTTTGTTAATACTATTAATACATAATTTTGGTACCTTTTTTTATCCTGAATCTCAAACCCTAAACTAATTTAGAGTTTGAGATTTAAGAATCTGGGTTCAAGATTTGGAGTTCAAGTAAAAAAATATCAAAATTATGTATTAATGACAAGAAAAAAATTACTAAAATGTCATTAAATAATTAAAAATTGACTATAAATAATGTGGTGAGAATGATCTATAAAATAATTTCTCCTAAAATTTATATATCAAAATAGGCTTAAATTTTATCATCTCACTTTTTCTATAATTTTTTTAGGGTATTGGAAAGTTAGTGATGAGATCTATGTTGATAATCTCAAAGTATTTATAAAATTTCGTTTTCTAGTTTTCCAAAAATTATAAAGTCACGAAAAATAGTAAATACATTCAAAATTTATTTTTTGGAAGGAAAAAATATATAAAATATAAAAAAAATTGAAACAAATGTAGGACTTGACAAAAAAGACTGGATACCATATATAAAAACAGCATTCATTAGTACAAGTGTAAGGTTAATTCATTAAAAACTGTGTTAATTTATCAAAAATGATAATAAGTAAATAATCAAAGCCAAAATCAAACCTGTAAATGACTAGCCACATTTTCCCTGGTTAAGCCTGTCGAATTCATACGCTCAAGGATCTTCTTTGGGACAGCTCCTGCTTGTGTTAAACATGAATAAGAAAATCACAATATATTAACAAAATCAACAAATTAACATAAATAATGACCAATATATATATGTACATACTTTCAAGGCCAATTTGGCGTAGGGCTTCCAAGAACTGGTTATGAAGTGTATTCGTCCAAACAATCTTAGGCTTCTTAGGTTTTTTTGGAGGTGGAGACTTCGATTCATCATCGTTATCATCCTTGTCCCTACCTTTGCCAGATGCACCTTTTCTTTTCGATCCATTTTTGGGATCGTTCTTTTCGTTATTCACCGATGACACCGACTTCGTGTTGCCACCGAGGGATAGTTTCCCGTCCGCTGGTGACGACGACGAAGATTCCCTGTCCATGTCCTCGATGAGCAAGGATTTACCTTTCTTAGCAGCAACAGCGTATTGCCATACGTTCTTTAACCCAATAGGGTCTACTGGTTTAACTATAAAGAATACAGCACCTCCTGCTAAGCTCTCTAGCATCACATTTTCATCGTCATCCGAGGACATTACTACATAACCAACAAGAACAACATTAGATATGTAATGAAATCATGAAAATAACGAAGAGATAAGATCTACTCACTGATGACAGGCAGTTTAAACTCTTTGTTGATTCGTTTTTGAAGCTCAATCCCATTCATTCCAGGCATATGGAGATCAGTGACCACTAGGTCAATACTTGGATTTGATCGAAGAACAGACAAAGCAGCTGCCGGTGTTTTAACACTCGTAACTGAGAACACACAGACAAGAAACAAGAAAAAATTAGTTCAAATCACGCACACACACATATATGTATGGATATATGTACGTATGTCTGTATGTACCTTCATATCGGAACTCTCTTAACATGGCAGAAACGATAGCCAATGAAGTAGAATCATCATCAACAACCAAGATAGTGATCTTCATAGCAGGAGAGTTGACACTTCTAGTAGAAACCATTTTTTTTCTTCTCTTGTTTGTTTTTTTGGAAGGCTTATAGTATGAGTATAAGAGCGACAATAGAACAGTTATATATACACTGAGTACCCCATAAAAGCAATCTGTGGCTTGATATTCGGTGTACACGTGGCAGTGACCTGGGTCTACAGCCAAACAAAAATTCGACAGTTACTTTTTACATTTTTTGGAACATGAAATTATGTATTTTTTTTGTGTGTGCATAGGGAGTTTGGAAATGAAAAAAAAAAAACCAGTGATGACAACAAATAGTGGAGTGAGCCCCCAGAAATTTCATACCAATTTATGGCCAAAATCCAGCTCAGAATCTAAATATAAATGAAATTTACCAAATATAAGACGTTCTTACTAGGCAATTTGTTGTGTGAATGCTTTGTGTTCAAACCCTCTTCTTATGGTTCAACATATTTTCCTTTTTTGGAGTGTTTATCCTATTAATTTATAATTATCGAGTTCCAACTTTATAAATAGATAATTCAAAAAATATATTTTTTATTAATTTAAATCATACACTTAAATTAAAAATGTTACAATTCTATCACTAAATATATGTAACATATAATCTCGATTTCTTTAATCCTTCTTATATATGCAAATTTTTAAAAAGAAATCAAGAAAATATATAAATCGTTTTACTAAATTATATAATAAGTGCATGTATTAATATTGGTAACATGTAAAATAACAGTATTTAACGATATATCTTATCTTAAATATTGTTGATGCGGAATACATTATCTTCTAATAATCTTGAATAATAGTATTTAACGATATTATTTTCAAATTCTTTAATCCTTTTTATATATGCATTTTTTACTAATTGTGTTACAAGTGTATCTTTTAATGTTGATAACATGCATAATAACAGTTTTCAACTGTATAACAATCGTATCTTATTGGTATTTAACGATATAACGATTTATCTTATGTTTAATATTGTCAACGTGGAACAGTACATTGCTTTGTTTTGACAATATCCAAAACAACGGTATTTAACGATATAATGGTAAATGATCATAACTCAACTATAAGATCATTGATGTTGAACTCATTACCTTTTTTAAAATTATCCAAAATGACGGCATTTAAGGATATAACAATCATTACTCAACTATAACATCATTAACGTGGAACACGTTTTTTTAAATATTACGAAATAACGACAATTAACTGTATAACGACCGTACATTATCTATAATATTTATTGATGTGAAATATGTTGCATTTTAACAAATTAGAATAATGATATTGAATGATATAATAATCATATTTCACATGTTATATTATTATCACGTAATGTTCCAAAATAACAATCGATACAACGATCGTACTTTATGTATAATTATTTTTGTCCTAGATCTAGTACCAAAGAAAGAATTAGTGTATTAGTTTCTATTTATAACTTTTTCTCAATCTTCAAGTCCGAAGAGAAAAGTATTTAATCGTGTTTGAACTTACACCTTTCTAATTTTGTTATAGTAGCAATATCAACTGAGTTAAAAGCTGAACTGACAATATATTAATTTTAAGTATTATACATGAACTCATTTACTATTATTTTTTAGATTATATTATTATTCATTGACAATTTTAAATATATATAAAAGAAAAAGAAAAGAAATTTACGATGTGACAGGGAGAAATTTTGATTTGGTACAAACTTTGATTTCGACTTAATTTTCGCTTTACTCAATATTAAATTTATTTTATTTTACTATTTATATAATTAATTTAAAATTAAAATTTATGTATATATAAATATATTAAATCATGTCTAGCTTTAGACCAAAAATCTCACACTAAAACCTTATAAATCGGACAATGAAACATTGGTTTAATGGTATGGTTGAGATTTTAAATATTTTGATATCTTAAATTCAAGTTTTGTCATATATAAATGTGTAGGTTCTCCGTCAAATATATTATAATTAATTAAATTCAAATTTTGTTTTTATATAAAATAAAATTTGAATTTAAACTGATTAAAATTAATTATATAAATTAATTAAAATTTTCATATAAATCCCAAAATTTAACACAACGAAACAACGATTGTTAAATTAAAAAAAGACATAAGAGATGGAAGGAAAATAAAAACTATGTTCTGTACCCACTGTTTGTAGTAAAACCATTTCCATATAATACTAATATCTAATTAATTAAGAGAGAAAATAAGTTTTAACTCAAAATGGAGCAAAAACGAAATGGCAATTTTGTCTTCTCCTAATTAATGATTTAAACTAATTAATTACAATAGGTTTTGTTTCCTTTTATATTTTTTGAGGAAATTAAGTCTTGTTTCAATGTCGTGTTGTTTCATCTGGTGAAATTGAGATGTGTTTGGCTACAATTTTTCTCTTTTCGTAGGTGAATATTTGGTTAAATTTCTTGTCAGGTCCCTACATTACTGGGCCTGGATAAAATTAGTCTTTATATTGTTAAAAAGAATCAAATAAGTCCAATTTGCAACAGAATTGACATTTATTGTATAAAAAATGACTTGAATTTTTTTAATTGTTGTTCAATTCCAAACAAAATATTTCACTTATAGAAAATTTAAAATATTAACTTTGTCAAACAACAAATGATTTTTTTATATAATAGTAATGTTATCCCTATTCCAATTTTACATTGTTTAATTCTTTTTAATAATATAGAGACTAAATTAATCCACTTAATAATAAAGGACTAATTTAATCATGTCCCTATAATAAAGGGACATCCCAAATCTTCTTTATGTTAGCAAGTCTCGAAATATTATACATAATTGAGAGATTTGTATAGATTATTGTACGGAGAGTTTAAACACTTAATTTGTTAAGTGAGGAACTTTATTTTACGATTTCTTTTTTTATAGTAAAAATGGTTGTATTGTAGTTTTACTTGTTGAATTCACGTGGGTGAATCTAATGGTGAGAGTATTAGGCTTTTTCGGTTTGTAAAAACTGAACTTCGATAATGGAAATATAGAATGATCACACAAAGCAATGAGAAAGAAAAATAAAACGCACACAAATTTTACATGGAAACCCTTTCAGGAAAAAAAATCATTGGCAGAGGGGAATAAAATTCACTAATGTTAAAATTCGAATGATACAAGAGAAGTTTCGATTACATCTATTTAAAGGTTGAAAAATCTTATTCTATTCAATGTCAAATAGAAAAGAGTAGTTATATACGGATTCTACTTGTGCAGTTAATATCAAATAGAAGAAAAGTAGTTCTATATGGATCTTATTTTGCCACTGCATTTTATTTCATTAACAATAATTTGGGTTACACAACTCTAATATAAAAGTGTAAAAGTAAGGAAATTGTCACAAATGTGTAATAGATTTAGATTAACTTGTTATATAAATGTTGAAAATGGTGAATATTTCTCATTGAGTTAGACTTTGCAGAACGTAGAGAAACTAAATTGCGTAAACAAACCTCATGTCTCTTGTTTTGGTTCTATTTTATCGTAGTGCTTGAAGGAGTGTCCACTCCCTTAACCACTCTTTTCAATCACATAGCTTTTATCTCAACAACTGCTTCAAATTTGTAACTACAAATTGTTACACAAAATAGCATTGTCTGAAAAAAAAAATCCAATAGAGGAGTAAGACAAACTTATAAAAACCACAACACTAGAATGTTAAAAAATTAATCAGAGATGCATTACTTTGATTAACAACTAGTAATTGTATCCTAGCCTTGCCACAATGAACTACGATTAACCAATTAAGCATTGCTAAAGGATCCTAGGATACCCTGCCGCAATAATGGTGCACGAAAAACAAAGTGTTAAATGACCAATCCTCTTCTTTCTTATCTTAAAGTCTAATCTCACGATTATCTTTATATATTGCCATTTTTTTATTATGTATTGAATTTTATATTTATTTATAATTTTTTGTATTTAAACTTTATTTAACTGGTTGGATAAGTTGAATTGATGACAAATTTTTTTTACCAATTTAAATTAATTAATTGAGTCTTTGGGTTGGGTTTGGTTTGGTTTTATATGGGTATTGAGTGTTTGGATATGGGTTTGGCATGAATATTTATTATTTAAAAAAGGTAAATATATTTCGGGTATTTGAGTTTGATTTCAATATACAAATTGATATTTATGTTTTGTTTTGCTCCATATTGGTACCTAATTTTGATTTCATCCACACATTTTAGCCCATATTTATAATTTTTTTAATATTGGTTTACTCGGTTTGGATATCCAAAATTAATTATTAATCGAGTAAACCCTAAATTTGATTAAGCTAACTGAATAAACCAAATTTATTTTCATTAAATTATTTTTTATTTTATTAATTCAATTCATCTAACTTTCTACTCACCTTATGGGTGATAACTAATGGTGTGTTTGATAAATCGAAAATTTAAATGCTGAAAAATTAATTTTTTATTTTTACTATTAAAATTTATAAGTGCTGAATTTATATTAAAAAATCGAGTGGTCAATTAATAAATACAAGTACTAAATTTAATTATGTTGTTTGATAAAACATTGATTTTTAAAATATAATTGACTTTTTAAATTTTAATCTTATTAATATAATATTTTATATGGTTTTGGATAGTTTTGGATGAAAGATAAATATATTAATTTGAATATTTTATTTTCAAAAAAATTATTTCAAAATTTTAATAAAATAAAATCAATTTAATATTTTCTATATCAAGTAAAAAAATTAAAATGATTATCAGACATATTTAAAACATTAAATAGTAAAAATTTTCATTTTTGAAAACGAATCAAATACCCCTAAATAAAAATTATGTTACAAATATAACTAAATTAATTTCAAAAACTAAATAACAAAAAACTTATTCATATAAAAAAACACTCTATATGGCGATAATTAGAGTTACTCATGGTTTAGGTCAGATTTGGCCAAAGCCCAATTCTAAAAATTTTTCAAGCTTGGTCCAAGCTCGACTTGGCCTGCCCGCAAACACATATTACTTTTTAAAAACAATAAAATATATTAGATTTATAATTATATATTTTTAATAATTAAATTTAAATAAAATATAAAGAAATTGTTTGAACCAAATTGGGCCCTGAACAAAACCCTTTATTTAAGCCCTGCCCAAATTGGACCAGAAGGGCCGCCCAGCCCATGGATAGCTAGGAATTTTAGTTTTAAATCTTATTGGAGGGAGGGAGAGGGTGCAGGTGGTGGTCCACACGGTGTAACGCGGCAATAAACTATAGTAGGAGGTTGGCTTCCACCGCCCAGGGACCACCGCCGCTTTGTATTTTAGGGATGAATAGCGGGGAAAGTGGCAGTTGAGGGAAGGTTTTAACTGTCAACCGTGTGTCGGAAATCGTGACGTCACTCTGAAAAGTTTCCTTTCACTGTGCCTTGTTTTCTTCCTTACGGAGATGTTGCTCATAAGCTTTTCATTGAAAAATCTTTCCTGTCTTTTCTATTTCATTGCCCATTCGTTTTTTCTTTTTTTAAATGTAATATTTATAATTCATAAAAATTATAAAATAAACATTTGAGAGATGAAAATAAGAAATTTGGCATTGAAAAGACCAAAATAAAAATTATAATTTTTTTTTTGAGAAATTTCATTTGAAAAGGATTAAAATGAAACCAAAATTTAATTGAAGAGATAAGATAAATCTTTATTAAGAAAAAGAGTTTATGAAAGTGACCAAAGAACGGTCGTGGAAGTAAGTCATTGAATTGGATTATACTGAAACTGTCCAACTGTGGCTGGGCTTTTGACTTGGACCAGAATCCATTCCCCAAAATACAGATTAATCCAGCTGCCAAAATCGCCACGTTTCCTTCTCTGATTGAACCACAACTTGTCTGAAAATTAGTACACTTGGCTAAGAAACCTAGTCTTATGTTTTGTCCCTCTAATCTCCATAACTCCACACCCTGGATTTTCCGTGTTTGCTTAATATCTAAATATCTTTCATTTCTAAATATATATAAATAAGACGCCCTTTCATAGTTGCTTGAAGTAGAAAAAGAAAGCTCATTTAGTTAATATTTTCCCTTGCATTTCCAAATTCGGAAGTTCATACAGCAAGTGATTTCCTAAAATACTTGGATCCTAAGTACGAATATCCTTTTCTTGAAATATACTCTTTTTAAGTCAAAAGCTTTGTTTAACTGAAACTTAAACTGATTACTGTTTGGGTTTTTTTTTTAAATGGATTTTGTAGTTCAAGATTATGATATGGTTGATTCTGGGTCGGTTTCTGAAAGTGGAACTGATCGTCCGGTGAATTTTTCCGATGAATATGTGATGTTAGCTTCGAGTTATCCAAAGAGGCGAGCTGGGAGGAAGAAGTTCCGGGAGACTCGACACCCG
The DNA here is from genome assembly GCF_007990345.1 of Gossypium hirsutum. Taxonomy (NCBI): domain Eukaryota; kingdom Viridiplantae; phylum Streptophyta; class Magnoliopsida; order Malvales; family Malvaceae; genus Gossypium; species Gossypium hirsutum. The sequence goes on from NC_053435.1 coordinate 107,796,564, forward strand.
GTGTACCGTGGAGTTCGCCGGAGGAATCCCGGGAAGTGGGTTTCTGAAGTGAGGGAGCCTAATAAGAAGTCGAGGATTTGGCTTGGAACTTTCCCGACGGCGGATATGGCGGCGCGTGCTCACGACGTGGCAGCTATAGCACTGAGAGGGAAGTCAGCTTGTTTGAACTTCGCTGACTCAGCTTGGAATCTTCCGGTCCCGGCTTCTTCCGACCCAAAGGATATTCAAAAGACGGCGGCGGAGGTGGCGGAGACTTTCAGAACGGCTGAGTGTTCGTGCGGGAATTCTAGAAACGATTCAAAGAGAAGTGAAAACACGGAGATGGAGAAAGGGTTTTATTTGGACGAAGAAGCGTTGTTTGGGACACAAAGATTTTGGGCAAATATGGCTGCCGGTATGATGATGTCACCTCCTCGTTCCGGTCATGACGGAGGATGGGAAGAACATGAAGTAGATGATTATGTACCTTTATGGAGTTATTCTATTTAAAAGTAATTTTTTCAGACATTTTCAAGCATTCATTGGAATTTTTAGTTCGTAGAAATCGCCACCGGCAATTGCCCTTTATGTTTTGTACGTACAACGGTTTTTTTGGATTGTACGGGTAGTGTTGTAAGTAAAAAGATTAATGTGTATATATACGATGTATATATACGTCATAACTTCTCCAAACAATAAATTTATAGCTTCATATCTATTATATTCAAAGTTTGGTAAGTATTTGTTCCAATAATAAGAATTATTAAGGAGGTTTTTATATTAAAAATTAGATTAAGATGTAAATTAATTATTTTATAAAAAAAATTTATCTAATTTTACTATTAAAAATAAACTATTATACATTAATATAAGATACAAGTAACACGCTAAATGTCACTTTTTAATTATTTAGTCAATCATATTGAGTTGCTGTTAAAATTTTACTTAAAATTAATTTACTGGTTTTTTAAATAGAAAAGAAAAATCACTAAAAGTATTTTTACGAGCATGGGAAGCTTCAAGAACTTTAAGTTAAAGATAAGCTTAGCCCAAGTATTAGTAAATAATTTTAAATCAAATGGGCTTTTGGGCCAGCCTTTGAATAGGCTAAGCTTCGGCTTTTTTGTCCAAAGATGGAAGATTTGAATACAATCCCTTTTATCACTCCACCGATGATCCAGTTGACAACTTCAGTGTATGTTATTATAAGTTAATGCAACAACAGACAGCAAACTCGAAAGTAAAAGATAAAAAGCTTGCTTACATATTTTTCCATCCTTCATAATCATACAGAAGACTGACTAATCAAGCAATGCAAGTAAAAACAAGCTTAGTTTAAAGATTCAACACAAAAAATTTACATTGAAATTGGATAGAAGCCTTTGTGAATATTACCGATCACCTCGGGAAAAACAAAGACCGGAGCCTAAAAAACTTGGAGACTTCGATAACGACACATACCCTTGCATTGCGAAGAAAACACCAACCATATCGGTAAACAAAATGTCAATCAGTCCGGTGATTGTTGCATCATGCACAAGTGAGTTGGATCGTTTCACCATTCTGTTAGTGCACGAGTGGAATGAAGAAATCTCACTTTATTTTCTTGAGGAGAGTTGAGGTCCTGAACTCGGCATCATCCTGGACAAAGCTCCAGCAGAAGTAAGTAAGAGGGATACTGACAGCATGCCACAGAGCGTGTGCATCTACAAACCCTTTATAAGGTGGAAAGTCGTATATTTCCAAGAACACAACAAGGCTTCCCCACACAACAAACAGCCAAACCTTCCAGCGTGATGGATGGCTAGTTATGCCGGCCCAAATTCCCCATATGAGAAGTTGAGCTACACCCATGGCCATACAAACTTTCATATTTAGACCTGCAAAACAAATCCAGCTTGTAACTAGAGTGCAACATGATAGAAAGAAAGTTCAGATGGATTAAAACTAGCAATTATAAGAGTGGTTTGGACTGAAAATATCAAACTGCACCGGCGCATTAATGAATGTCGACAATATTGTTTTACGAGGGTAACAAAGAAAAAGAAATACCATAATCAAGTTTGTAGAAGTTCAGATACAAGATGTGTGTTGTTACAAACGCAACCAACGGAGCAGCAACCATGACTCTTGAAGCTTCATCTCTCAAATTGAACACTCGTAATATCGCTAGAATAAGACCATACCCAACTAACGCAACAGCAGACGAATAATCTAGCTTCTCTGTCAACTCAACATCTCTACAAGTAAAAGGAATCAATGATATCATGCAAAGTTATAAGAATACTCAGCTCGACATGCTTGAAACTCTTTCTTTTTCTTTTTTTTTTCTTTTTTTTTCCTCACCATTACTTGCCAAACACAAAAAACAAAAGGCTTCTATGAGTAAGAACCTGATCAAGGCCTAACAGATTAGGTGCAATGTATAGATCCTTAAAGACTATGGGGTCAAAGTATATCGCTTACCGACTGTGAAAAATGGCACTCCAGAACCAGAAGTTCATAGCCAAGATGGCGTAGATGTGCCACAAGCAAGTATATTCATAATAAGTCTTTTTATCAGGCCTCAAAGGCAACTTATAGTTAAGAAGGATAAAAAAGGAGAGCCAACCATGAAACTGTACAGCAAGACTTAGTGCAGAGAAAGCTACAGCAACTGGTTCCTAAAAAAAAAAAAAAAAAAAAAACAGCAAGAACATAAAACAATCACTAACAAGAACAAGAATCTAACAAAAATGACACCAAGGTGATGATATGGTAAGAACCTGTATCCCATAAACACGTTGAAAAGGCCATTTTCCATGATATTTGATGGGTTTATTCCCCAGTTTTTCCCTCTGTTCTTCTCTAGTAATCATACAATGGTACTGACAATCAGTACGACAATCCCATTGCTTCCATTTTTGATATAGGGGTTCTTGTAAATACCATGGACCATCAATGGGTTTCCCATCGGATGAGAATTTACAGTGTTGAAAACACTTTTCCCCTACGCATCCACTCTTCTCACACTCTTCCAAACAAGCCCTAAACCCCCAAATTAATAAACAAGTTAAATTGCCGGGAAAACTAAAAAAAGATAAGGTCTTTAAATTAACCCAATAAAAGAAATATTCTAAATATAGCAAATTTCAACACCATAAAAACTTTAAAAAACGGAAATTAAAATGGGTTTTCTTTTATAAGAATATATTCTTCTTTCAAGTGTTTATTACTAGTAAAATCCAACCCAATTCAGAATTGAATTTAAACAACCTCAAAATGTAGATTTTGCATCATAAAATTATCCAAATTTTCCTTCAAATCCTTTTTTTTCCTATCAAACATATAAGAATTCAATTTATATTACTGAAGCTGCGATTCAAAATCGAGTCAGAAACTTACTTGTAAATTGGATCAGCATCACCTTCGCTGGCGTTAAGTGACGATACGAGAAAGGAAAGTACAATAATGAGCAGAATTAAACGGCAAGGAGCCATTTGATTCATAGGCCAAAAGAAAAGTAAACAGAGAAAAGAGAGAGAAAAAAAAGAATGATTCGACGTTTTTTTAACTACAGAATAAGCGATTGTTGATTGAGGTTCCAGAGATGACGTGGTGGATTCCGTCCCATAGAATCGAAAAGATAATATAAATATAGAAAGAGAGAGAGAGAGTTCGTTTTGACGAACCGAGTTGAACTGGTACAACGAACTCAGTAGAGAAAGAGGTGAGTCAGAGAATCAACGAGTTATGGATTTCTTTTTCTTTGGTTATGGAGAATCGTGACCGTGAACGTGAAGGGTGGGTTTGTTTTTTTTTTTTTTTTTTTTTCAGAGACCAGAATCTCGTGATGAGATGACCTCAGTAGGCTATCCGTCGCATGACACGTGGATGTAAATGATTTTTTTTGGGCCAAAAATGATATACGATGTCATAAATAATGACGCTTATGCCCTTTTGACAAATCTTTAAACGGCGGCGTTTCTTTGCTGTCTTTCAAAGTAGCTGTTTGGTTACAACTTCCACGTGTGTCATAAATGAAAGTTCAAGAAAAGGGTTATTCTACCATTTGGTACCTAAATTTAGTTTTAATATTTAATTTAGTATTTGAGTTTTTTTTTTCAATTTGGTGTTGGCTTCAATATTCAAATTGATACCTGAAATTTTTTATTATCTCAATTTAGTTTCAAAGTACCTGAATTTTTTTATCCTCATTTGGTTCTTCAATGTTCAAATTGGCATTTGATTTTTTAACCCCTAAGTTTGACTTTATGTTAAAATTGATATCAATTTTTTTTATCTCAATTAAGTACCAATAATGCTTTTACTAGAGCACACACGTTAAACAATAGGATAAACTAAGTTTACGTTTTAGTTACTCAACTTCAAAAACTTACAAAATAATTTTTAAGCTACTTGAAAGCTTTCATTTAAGTAATTAGACTGTTAATTTTTGTTTTTTTGTTTTTAAAAATAGTTCGGCTAGCGTGCTCCAAGTGAAGATTTGTCAATCGTTATGATAAATCAATACCCATCAACTAATAAGAGAACATATATTAGATCCAAATTAATCTGATGGTTAGTGCCAAAGATCAATCAATAAAAATGTTTAGATTTTGGTTCATAGATTCACAGTGTTCAAAGCTATTTCATGAAAAAAAATTATCTGTACAAAAGAAGGAAAATGAGAGCTTTCAATTAGTGGAGATAGTGCGAACAGAGAAGGTCATACGACTCCAATTTTAACCGTCTAGTAACTTAAATGAAATAATGAACATTTTGTATCTTTTTGAAATTGAATGACCAAAAAATAAGGTTACTAATAATTTAGTGATCTTTATGTGTAATTTATCCTTAAAAAACTCACCCTATTTTCTTCAGTGCCAGCGCCGGCGCCAGTGCCTCCGCCTCTGTAACAGTGCCTCTCCTTAGCTGCAGCAAGTGAGCTCGCTCAAAAATCTCTCTCAAAACGAAAACAATGGGACATACTTTACGTAAGCTACTGCACCCATGGACGTTTTTTAACGCAGCAAAAAGCTGCAAATGGGTCCATCCATTCTCTTTTTTATTTTTCGAACAGATACTTTCTCTTTACCATCTTTGTTTTATCGGCATAAGAATACAGGGGCGGATTTTGCCATTGAATTTTTGGGTTCAATTAAAATTTTTTAAATTTAAAGAGATTATTGAGAAGATTTAAAATTTTTAGTAGGTCTAATTAAATTTTTAAAAATTTTGGAAGTTTAATGAGAATTTATAAAAATTTTGAGGGATCAAAAATGGATAATCCCAATAACGATTCAACTTTAACAAGATGAGTATAAGATTAATTATACTCACAAAATATAATATTTAATATTTAGCTATGCTATCCAAAAATTATAAAAATAGCTTCATTGATAAACCTAGTCTAATTTTTTATAAGTTTTGTGAGGATAAAGTTACAAATGTTATGCTTTTGCAAAAAGAAACAAATATTTGCACTCACTTGGATAATGTTATAAACTCTTCACCCAAAAAATGTATATATTTAAGTTTAGTCCCTTTAAAAACAATAAATTTGCAAGTTTATGGTAAAATTACACTTTGCCCCCTTAAATATAAAAAAATTCTACTTAATCCCTTAAAAAATGAAATTATACCATACTATGGAATTATACCATACTGCATTTTAGCTCCCCTAAATATGAAAAACTTATATTTAATCCCTTCAAAATCATAAAATTATAAATTAATATATGATAAAATTACATTTGAATCTCTTAAAAAATTTATAATTCAATTCCACCCTAAATGTATCAATAACTATGCATAAGCAATAGGTTACATAAACATGCATGGTGCTGGTACATATATGTATATGATATACATGTGTCATGTATGGATGTATCTAAAGCTTAACCAAGTATGACTAAGAATTGCTATGCCAGGGCCCTGTACGAAACTCCATTAACATTCAGCAACTACAAACATATGGTTTTTCAAGAAGATTTGGACAAGGTGATAACAGCATTCAACTTGGCAAGGCATTCAGTAGGTAAACTAAGGAAAGTATTCATGAAGACATCATCAATAGGTTCAACAAATGCTACCCCAACCAATTTGCAATTCCCCTCTTCATCTAATCTCTCACCTCTTCCACTTCTCATCTTCCCTTTCGATTCATCTGACGTTAAAACCGTCTTCACCACCAACGGCGGCGCTTCGTAAATACTCCCGACCGAAAAGCAAAACTTGGCTAAGAATTCCAAGTCAACCTACAAAAGGTAAAAGCTTCAAATTAACCTCCAATGGAATTTTATGGCCTTCAACAACAAGCATAGCTAACCTTGCCGGATTCTTGATCGATATTCCCTTGCAACAATTGAGGAACAATGTGGATTTTCAAAAAAGGTGGCAATGGAAATCCAAGGAACTTAGTTGTTGAGCTTGTCAATGGTGGAATATACAGTGTTTTAACGTCGAAACTAACCGAAAGTTCATCGCTATCAGCAACCCTAGAACCGGTTCCAGTCCCTGTACCACCTTGTGCGTTGTATTCAAAATCTGGGTATCTAGAAATCCCAAGCTTACAAGCTCCTAATGTCTTGAAGCTAACACTGTAGACATCATTGGTCTTTGACAGTGGCAACTTGGTGGAAACAGGTTCACCTTTGTTTGGTGCATAAGAAGAGAAAGCAATAGCTTTAGTTCTAAAACATGGTGGTGTTGTTCTTACAGGGATTTGGTATAAGATCGGTGGTTCTAAGGAGATAAATTTGCATCCCATTTTGTGCTGGGAATGGAAAAGCTTGGTCAAGTTTTTGAGTTCTAGAAAGTGAAAACGATGAGCTGAGCATATCAAAAATTTTGAGGCTGGCATTTGTTGGTGTATTGGGACCTCATGTTTGTTGCATTACAGAAAAATCATTGTGTACGGTGATACTGGCTCTGAATTGAAACGTTTACCAATGGGAACATGAAGAATTAAGTTTGGGCCAATTACGTGTAGAATTTGACTCATCCAAAATGTCGAAAAAGGAGATAAAAAATTTATTTTATAATTGTAATAACATATAATTTCAAAAAAAATTTAAGGGACGAAAGTAACGAGGAGTTTAAGGGATCAAGGCCATTGCCTGCCCCTCTTTGCCTACGTCCCTGATTATTGTCCTTTTTCTTATTCGGAAATACGTATATATGTTAAAACTTTCCACCATAACTGCAGCTAGTGGGTGTTGGCCCGCTCTCTTCGGCTATCCCTTTTCTCACAGTCGTCCTTTCAGACATTTTTTTCTCTACTACCCAACTTTTCGTTTTTCTTTTTATCTTTGTGAGTTCCTTGTCTCTAAAGGCCAACAGGGAGTCGGATGGTGCAGGTTGGTCTGTTAGCGTTCGGGACGAGGCTGAGCTTGGCCTCCTTTGGAGGTCTCACTAGAGCCTCTCTGTTTTTTTATTCTTTCGGTTTTAACGGAAAAATAAGTAACCACCACCAGTCTAACGGCAGCCTATAGCATCCTCTTCATCCTCACCCACCGGTTGTGGGTCGAGAACTGACTTTGATAGGCAATACTGAACCAACCATGCTTGTTCCTGTTCCATCTGTTGGAGGCTTTCACTTGTCTTGTACCGGGATTAAACCTGATCTGCTTGTAATTTCTTTCTTATGAAATGAAATTAATGTTCAAAAATAATTAAAGATTTAACAAATGGGAACTAGAAAACATAACAGGCATAATATTACAGTTACTGTTTACTTATACAGTGCCAAAATCTGAAACATGGAAAAAACTTTATACACGAATCAAAATCCCAGCAACCACAACTTGTTACTCTGTTCCTACCTATTGGATCTAACCCGTTAATAAAAGCTAGAAGCAGCAATCCAACTGACACTAAAGCTGGTGCTACGCACCGGGACGTGGAAATACAGACTTGAAACACCACATGATACAAGAATTAGCTTACATGGAAAATGCAGTTTATGCAAATGTTAACCTCCATTGGAACTATCTTGACTCATACTGACACAGCTCAACACACGAGAGATGACCTAAGGGATGTGGCAGTTGGGAGATTTGTGCATGATGCCCATCGGATAACTGATTCAGACACGATAAAATCAAGTTGTTCTCGCTCACCGTGACCGATGGTGCGGTTTCTCTTGCTGTGGAAGGCCAATAACTTGGAACCGTTCATTCCTCCTGTCCTTCCGAATTCGGCTGTCTTGGTCTCCTTTTCTCTTGCCTCAGGTCCACAGGAAAGTGAAGAATCCGGTAGCACAAGCAGTTTATCCAACCCTGTATCTGTAAGGCGGTGCAAGACATAAATTCAGATACTGCATGAATGAGAACGAATCTTAAAGATTTGTTAAGATGATTAATGCAAATTACCTCCTGCAAATAGCTCAACCCGGGCAATGTTCTCTTGTTCTGCAATGGAGCTAGGACTGAAGAATGCAAAGCTTGGCATTGATGGAACAGCAGAAGAAAATTCTAAGGTTTCAGAATTACCACCGTGGAAAGAAAATACACCCAATGCAAAGCAAGTTGTAGATGGCTCTACCAAGGAAGAAGAAAACGAGGTTCTGCATGTTAACGAGGGTGACTGAACGTCATAAATGATTGGAGATCCAGCACCAAAGCTGATATCCTGATCCCTGGACAACGAAAATGAGCCACTATGAAACTCCAACTCTCCATGACTTTGGTATACAAACTCACTTGATTCTTCATGGCAAGATTCATCGTACTTCATCCATAAATGATCTGAAAAAATAATGATTTGACTTTAAGCTTTACGAGAATTATTTCAATTTAGGAAAGCCAGTAACTAAGAATTACCCAGTTGCTCATGTCCCCAGTTTTAGGGAGTCGATCCCACAGGACCCTGTTTGAGGGGTTTCCCTTATAATCACAGCATAATAATAATAAAGAAGCTATTGAAATCCCAAAACCTATGGCTATGGTAAGAACGCAATCCCAACACGAATCGCATTGAGAAACTATAAAAGTCCATTAATGCATCAGCCAGTAAGGGACATATTCGAACAGACTTTGGGACATGCTCATGATAGTTGGTATTATAAAGCGAGTTAATTACAGTTATTGTCAGCTTACACAGGGAGAGAATTAGCAAATTACGAGATAGGTCTTTCCTTGTAACTACTTCAATTCACTTTAATAGCGACAAAAGATAATGATTTTATGCTTCAATAAATTTAAAACAAATGTTTTTGCGGAGGTTCCAACGTACCTAAAACCTGCAGTGCAGTGAACCTTTGAGAGGGATCCGTATTGAGCATTCCCCTGACTAAATTCTTTGCAGAATCAGAAATCCGATCCCAAGGATCTGACGGGAATTGCAAATCAGCTGCCCTCACAGCATCAAATATCCTTGACTTAGTCTTACCCCAAAATGGTGGTGTCCCGCTAAGAAGTATGTATAGAATCACCCCAGCACTCCAAATATCAGCAGCCTGATTATATCCCCCAACCAAAACTTCGGGCGCTATGTAAAATGGACTGCCAACCGTCCCATGTAAACACTTCCCTGTTGGTAACAAATACCAACTAGTTAAAAACATAAGAATCTCAAAATTTTTGAGGAAGCAAACAAGCACTGTGACAAAAATGTATAACTCTACCAGGCTCGATATATGTTGCAAGACCAAAATCTGCTAGTTTAATTGGCGATGATGAGGCTTTTGTAGCTAAGAGGATATTCTCTGGCTTTAAATCTCGATGTACAATCCCAATTTCATGACAATATAGAACCACTTGCATTAAATGCCTAAAGAGAACTCTAGCATCTGCCTCATAAAAACGACCATACTTCTCTAACCGGTGGAAAAGCTCCCCTCCTGCACAAAGCTCCATAACCAAATGAACATAGTCTTCATCTTCATAAACAGCCTTGAGATCTACAACATTTGGATGCCCAGATAACCTAGTCATTATTTCGATTTCGAGCTTGACACTCCGTGCATCATCAGAGGTTACCAATCTATCTTTAGATATCGATTTGCATGCCAACACTTCTCTCGTCAACTTATCCGAGCACAACCTAATAACACCAAATTGACCCCAACCCAATTGCTCTCCAAGAATGTATCGATCTTTCAAATTTGCATTTTGGCCAATCTCCAATATCGTTTCACTCAAGCTTGCAACTTTGTAGCAATTACATGGCTGCTTTGATGTTTCATTGAAGCTGCTGCTCTTGGCAACAGCCATAACACTTTGAAAAATGTTCAAGTCCAACCGATCAAAAATGGTTTTAGGTTTTTGCCTTTTGGCAGGTTGTAACAACTTAGAAATCTCCCCAAAAAAACCAAGTTTGTCAAATTTTAATGTCAAAGTTTTGATTTATATATCTCTCCGTTCACATAGCTCTTACCAAATCCAAATTTGAGATCCAGACCCTTCAAACATAAGACTTTCATTGGTAGTTGTTGAACTTTGACAGCAACACTCGCCTCAAAGATCACGATATCCGAAATCATGACAAGATGATACTAAGGTGTGAACAGTAACCCCAAAACATCATAATCTTAAATGCACGTCAAAGGATTCATCTTAGTCCTCTTAGATTGCCTGGATCTGTAAAATAATTAGCAATTATCAGATATTAATGAAGCAAATCATTCTTTGTGAACTATATTGGAAACAATAATACCATGAGAGCCCAATTATAGAAAAACCCTACATTATTTTATTAGCTGAACAAACTTTAATCCAAGCTCAAAAAAGGAAAAACAAAAACAATTCACATTCTAAACATCAAATAAGGAAAGAAACAAACTTTATCATATACCCAAAAACCTCAACAAAACAAAACGATCACCCATTGAAAACCCTAATCACATAATCAGCTAAAAAAAAGCATCAATAACGCATCATCTAAAAAACACAGAAAAATCACAAAAAAAACAAAAAGCATAGCTCAACAAAACCCATAAAAAATCTACCTCAAAACAAGCCATCACCAGATCCAAAATCACACCTTTCCACACACACACAAAAAGGAACCCAGTTTTCAAATTCAACCATTAAACCCCAAAATCATATACAAAGAGAAACAAACCTGGGTAGAGAGCACCACAAAAGAAGAAGTCCGTTGGAGCAGTGATAGAAAGCTCTCCCCCAAAACAGACCTCTGTCTTTATCTCTGCGGGCTCTTCTTCTTTTTGGTCTATCTTTTTGTAAGTTTTTTTTTTTTGCAGAAATTTATATATATATTAAATGAAGAGGCTTTGGCTTTGAGTTTTGAGAATGTAGCTGTTGTGTTTACTTTTTCTTTTCTTTTTTTTCTTAATTTGTCCTTTGTTTGGGGGTTCTGTTTTTTGAAATGGAAAGAAGAGTATCTCCTCGGACTCCACGTTTTAGTTTAAATTCAGTTTAATTATAAATTTTAAATTCCGCCCAATGTCACTAAATTATTTATAAATTTATTTTTTGGTCACTCAACTTCAAAAGGTTACAAAATGATTATTGATCTATTAGAAAATTTTCATTTAAGTCACTCTGCTATTAAAATCACTACTTTATAATCTTTTCTATTCACAAACACCTGCACCAAAATAAAAGTTTTCCTTTCACTTCTCTTTTACAGCTCAAATTTTTATGAAACAAATTTGAATGTCACAAATCTAGGATTAAAATCCAAACAACTTTTTCTTCAATCTCTGATACTAGCCATTAGATCGACTTGGATCTAAGGTACATTTTTCTACTCATTGATGGATATTGATCCACCATACTAATTATTGCTTAGAGCTCGCTAGTCGAACTATTTTTAGAAAAAAATTAATAGTCTAGGGACTTAAATAATTTTTTTAAAATAATTTAGTGATTTAAGTGAAAATTTTTGAATAATTTAGTGATCATTTTATAATTTTTTAAAATTAAGTGACTAAAACATAAATTTATTAATAATTTAGTGATCTTAATGTAATTTACTTTTTTTTCTACTAATCATGTCCATGTCTCACTTAGCGGCGCGGGATATAATAAACTAATAGACCAGGTCATCAAGTATTATAACACGGGTTTTGAGAAAAATAACGATTTCGGGTTTTAACTGCTTATGTTACTCATTGGCTATTCACGTTCTTTCTTTAATAAAAAATTATTGGCTTAGACCTTACAAAAAGAAAGTATTGCATCTTTTTATAAATTCGAGATTAAAGTTATGGATAAATTTTGATTTTAAATAATGGATAAGGTTTGTTTGAAATTTTTTAAATCTCTAATGGATTTTAATTGAGTTAAGTTCAATATATGACGAGTTTAAAATTGACTCAAAATTTGAAGTTTAATGTTTGATTCGAGTTTAATTGAACAATTTTTAAAGTCTGAATTTAGTTCGAGATATATTTGAACTAATTGAATTTATTTAAAGTTGTTTATCGGCTTTCGTTCTCAACCTCGATTGAATTCATATGTATTTGAGCTTAAGTTTATCTCGAAAATTAAGTTTAAGGTTAATAATATATATTCAGAGCATAATGTAATTTAACATATTTAAAATAAATACTAAAAATAAAAAAACTTGATAAAGCTCACAAGTTGTTAGACTCAGATTTGGCTCAACCGATAGCTTGAAATTAAGCTCATCTCGAAGATCACTTGATTGAATTTGAATTTTTCGAGTTGAACCCTAGTAGCTTGAGAACATAAATGTCTTATTTACACACTTACTCAGTTGACAAGTTTTTTAATAAATTTTTGGTTAAAATATGCTACCAGTCTTTGCACTTTATTGTAATTTAATTATTTTCAAAAATCTAATCCTAATTTTCATATTTCAAAATCAAGTCCGATTGTCAATACCATTATATTTTTTGGTTAAATTTATTTTCATGACGTTTTGAAATAAAAAAAATATTCACTTAATAGTCATGTAATTAAAAAATTATGTTATGATGAACCTAAATTTAACAATAGAATTTTAATGGTGGTAACAATCAGACTTATACTTTTAAATCTAAAAAGTAGAGTGATTAAATTCATTAAAATAAAAATACACAAATTAAGATTTAAATTTACGAAAAATACAAATACTTATAACTTATTTCAACCTTTTTATATTTAGTACACCAAATAATATATCTAAGTCCGATCCATAATATTATCTTTAAATTGTTCATCCATATTTATAAATGTTTAAATAAAATCAATTTAAATCCAAATTATTTGTTAAAAAAATTACTTTTTAAAATTTAATATTTTAACAAATCTAACTAAAATATAAATTCCATCTTACAAATTTAATAAAACCCGATCCTCAGAACGCAAATCACAAAAATTTTTATTTTTTCAAAAAAATCCAAAAACTTTTAAATTTTTTATATTTAAAAGAAATCCAAAAAAATAAATTCAAAATTGCAGGACTGGTATCGAAATTATCCAATCTCGTCTAATTACCACCTCTCTCTCCAATAGTTTAGCTATTTCCTCAAACAAGGAAAAAACATTCCCAAAAAGAAAAAAACCCGCCGCAAATTGCAGCAATGGAGCTTCTAAATCGTCTGGGTTTCGATTCATAGGTAAACTCTCTTTAACCATGGCTTAATTAATCATACGAAGACCTTGAAACTTTGAGATTTCTCTCTCACAATCTAAGTTAGCGGCATACGATTAGCAACTTTGTGGAAATGGGGATTTTGTTTTTGTTTTTCTTCCTTTAATTGGTGATTATTTCTGGGTTTCCAGAATAGATTTAAAATTAGCTCAAGTTGAATATTGCAAGGTTCAGTCGAAGTTTAGTATTGAAACTGCAATTATTGACTTCATTCGCTGATTCGATTAGAAAAAGCAATTTAAGTATTTGAATTTTACTTCTCAAAAGAAAAAAAAAAGTGATTTTAATGTTAATGGAGTGTTTTACATAGTAAATAGTTAATAAAAATAAGCATAAAATCTGTTTTTTATTTATTTACAGTTTGGTAAGGTTTAGATGTGATTTGGGGAATGGGTTTTGTCATTGAAATTGAATCGTTTTTGTTTACTGTTTGTTGGAGAAGAAATTAACTGAACCATTATGCCAATATAGACAGAGTATTTTTGTAGTTAGATGAGTTTCTATTCACTTATGAGTTGAAAAGTAAAAAGAGTTGGCTGGATCATGTGATCATATAGGTGAAGGATGATAGTTTTTTTTTTTATTATTTTTTTGGCCTAGAGGTTAAATTGGATGCTCCTAATGACCTGAAAGGATTTCATAGATGCCTTGTGAAATAGTAAAAGTGCCGTGGAGGCTTCTGTACTAGAAGTTAGATTGTATTTTTCCCCCTACTAAAAAAAGGTAAATTAGTCATTGTATATTAGATCAAAGAGTAAATTGGTCATTTCAATTAAAAATTTATCTATTTGTACGGTTAAAACGAAAAACCGGGCAGTGACACGTGGCGTGCCATTTGTATCTCATGCTGACTTATAAGGACCAATTTTTAACAGTAAAAATGAATAAATTTTTTAACAAAATGACCATTTTATTCTTTGATCTAATTTATAAGTCTAATTTGCCCATTTTTTTAGTAGAGATGGCAAAATGCAATCCGACTTTTAATACAGGGTTTCTGTAGTACTTTTACCTTTCCAAAACACAATTTGTATTTGAAATGCGATGGATTGTTTCAGCACATTTGTTGGATGCTTGCAGATCACACTCTTCATGGCTGCTTTTGTAACTTTGCTTGCTTTTGTATTTTGTGTCCATAGGTTCGCCTTCGACCTTGTCATCTACCTATTTTCCAAGAGAGGCATTCTAGCTGACCCTTTTCGAATAGTTTGATGAATAAACCACAAACAGCACTTATGAGTTTCATTTCTGTAAGCTTCAAATTCGGTTTGAGTCCTCAAACTAGACTTCCATGTAGAAAGTCTTTTATTTCACGATCATCACCCGGGTTTCTTAACATCCGAGCCGTGCAAGAGAATGGGGGTCCTCGAAGATTGGTTGACATCATAAGGCTTGTACCAGATATTTCTAGGAACTACTTTCGAAGTCCTTCTCGAAGGGCACTTTTTGGTGGAATCTCCTTGTTGGGAGGTTTTTATGTTGCACAAACAATCTCTTTGTCCTTTGGAGCTTTAGGAGTAAACGATGTGATCGCAGCGGTAATATGCGTGCTACTGACGGAGTATGTAACAAGGTTTTATTACAGCCGTCCAAAGGTAACATTCCCCATTGCTCTTCTCAACAATTTCAAGATGGGTTTCACCTATGGACTTTTCATTGATGCTTTTAAGCTTGCCAGTTGATTATACCCTGTTTATTTTGACAAATTTCGAGTTTATAAACTTTGCAAATTTCCCATTTTTACTATATTCATTTTGGTCTATTCTTTCCTCACATGTTGGTGAATCTAACTCGCACACCAAATGATTTGATGTATTATATTACCTTAATTGTCTTGTTGTGAAGCTAGTAACTTTTGATATCAGACATAGTTCTCTCTTAGTAACTATTGTAATGAATCGGATGTGGGTTTTTCCCCGTTCCGGGGACTTACACGGAGAAACTGCAGTTGCTTACTTTGGGTTTGGCATAATTCCACATCCTACTTTTCTTGAAACTGTTAAAGATGAAGCTTATAATTATATAAAGATATGTGCCATAGAGGCAAAAACTGCTTAATAGTTAGTTCCATGGAATATGGTTGGTTTCGTTAATGGTTTTGGCATAAATAACCCAAGTAAGTTTCCATGATTTATTTAAATTTTAAGCACTGTTATGTGCCAATGAATATTATAAGAGTGGTTTTTGATAATTCATGTATGCCAGTTCCCAAAATTTTGTTTCTTTGATCTTCATTAGTAATTTATGACATTTTTTCGAGTTGGGGCATATTATTATTTTTAATAGGTGATTAATGACATTTTTTTTAGCATCATGCACATGTCATACATCATGATCCATGATCCATAAATTATACTCAATGTCATTAAACTATTAATAATTTATATTTTAGTCAATTAACTTCAAACAATTATGAAATAGTTATTGAATTATTAAAAGTTTTCATTTAAGTCATTGGGTTATTAAAATCGTTGCTATATGGGCTTCTTTATTTGCACCATCTGTACCAATTGAAGGCACTTCTTCCTCTTCTCTTGTATAATCTAGTTTTTTTTCATGAAACAGTTTTGTACGTTACGAATTTGCAGATCAACATTTGAACAACTTTCTTCTTCGATTTTCGACACCATGTTCTTCTATTTGTTAATAGGTGTTGATTCACTATACTAATTGTCGAATCATTGCTTGGAGCTCTCTAGCTAAATTAAAAAAAAAAAGAAAAAAACTTGACGGTCTAGTGACTTAAATAAAAACTTTTAAATAGTTGAGTGATCATTTTGTAATTAAAATTTAAACTCGCTAATAGTTTAATAATGTGTGTAATTTACACTATATATTAAACTATATATGAAAATCAAATAAGCTTTGGTTATGATAAACTTAAAAGTTTATAAAATTCTAACGATTTAAGTTGAAAATTTATTATAAATAAGTTTTTATTAATCTTACATAACATTTTCATAATATTATAATTTATTTTATATAAAGAAGATTTTTTTAATATTTTTAATTAAATTGATGCTTGGTATTTTAAATTTTAAATTTTTCCATTCAAATAAAAATTATTTGATTTTTAATATAATATTTAAAATTATTCATTACTCTTTTTCATTTCTTAAATTAAGGAATAAGTAATAAATGTGTTTTAATACACACGAGCTTACGTCATTCTATAATGACAACAATATTTATATTAACTAAATTAAAATTCAATCGACAACTTTTAATAAATATAATTTTAAATTTTTTCCCACCACATAAAGTGGGTATCAATCTAATATAAATAGATAGCAACTTTCATTCATTAATTCAAATGAATTATCAAATATATAACTAATTATATGATTAAGTCAAGAAATAAATAAATAAAAATTAAGTCAAACCTATATATTAAAATATATAATTTTATTTTCAACCAATACATTTATTCTTGTTTTTATTTTTTAGTCAATACATCTATAGTGTTTAAATCCTAATCATGAATTAGAAATATATTAATAAGTAATATAGATATTGGAAACGTCTAAATAAAGAATGTGATAAGCATGGAATAAATATGAACCAAAAAAAAGAGAGATAAGTATGGAATTAATAATGGGTTGTATGTTTTATTTGCCTTGCAATTTTAGAAAATAAAAATAATAATAGAATGGGTGATAATTTGATTTTTTTCATTCCCGTAATTATGTAAAATTTAGGAATTATTTTACCCATCCACTTAAAAATAGATAAATTAGTTTTTTCTGTTAAAATTTTCATTAATTTATAGTGTTAAAAATTGGAATAGTTAACAAAATAACTAGATAAATGTCATGTGTACTCATTCTGATGTATGTGAATTTGCCTTTAATAGTAGAAACGAGTGAAATTTTTAATATAATGATTAATTTATTATTTAGTCTAATTATAAAGATTAATTTATCTATTTTTTAATTGAGAGAAAAATATAATTTAACTTCTGATACAAGGATCTCAGTAATAATTTTACCTTTGCTTTTAATATATAATTATATTTTATAAATAACAATAAAGTATATACTAGATGAGATTCTATTCAACATATAAAGGATTTTTTTTGAATCAATAATTATACGTAAAAGTAAATGTAATAAAAAAAAAGTACGTATCAATATGTATTAAAATGTAAACTTTGTTCCCATAGATAAATCACGTAAAATTCCCTCCCCCCCCCCCAAAAAAAATATTTTAATTTTATGAAAAATAAAAAATACGAAAGCATAAAATTAATTTTATTTATAATTAAGTTTTTTACTTTGCATACATTTCTTAATAACCTATTGATAATTAATTAGAACGGTAAATGAAATCTGCTGCCGTACGGACCCGAAGGCAGCAGCCATATCCTAAAGCATATTCTCTTCGTTTCACCTTCTAAATCGGTGCATCGTCCGCCGTGATCGGACTCCTTTCAGGTTAGGATTCCGGCTACCTCTTTCTCGATCATATTCTCAAACTCAGCTAAAACTGAAGCTTCTTCCTTTCAATCCAGTGTTATTTACTTGCGACAATGGATTTAGATGGCGGCGCCGGCAATAATAAGCGTGTCTTCAACCGGCATGGAACAGACTCTTCTAAAAACCAGAAAGTTTGTTTCCATTGGCGGGCCGGTAAGTGTACCCGTTTTCCTTGCTCTTTCTTGCACAGCGAACCGTCTCATCCTTCGGGCTCCGCCGCCGCCGCCTCCTCCTCCTCCACCGCTAACGGATCGGGTGCTCCCAAACGCTTCGCTGATGATTCCAGATTCTCGGGTTCGGCTCAACGACGAGGCCCGAACTTCAAAAATAATCATAATAATAGTTGGGGGAGAATGGGAGCTAATAATAAGGTGGTTAGAAAAACAGAGAAAGTATGTAATTATTGGGTGCAAGGGAACTGTACTTTCGGAGACAAGTGTAGGTTTTTACATTCATGGAGTTTAGGTGAAGGTTTTAGCATGTTGAATCACCTTGATGGGCACCAGAAAGTAAGTTTTTTTCCCCCTTCTTTGGTGTTAATTCTTGGAAGTATCATAGCATGATGATGATGATGGGTTTTATTTTGTGAACAGCTTCTCAGTGGAATTGTGTTGCCAGCAGGTATGGATAAGCTTTTTACAGGGAGTAAAGATGAGACGTTGAGGGCTTGGGATGCCAACTCTGGTCAGGTTGTGATATACTTTGTTTCTTTATTCTATTTTGGCGTTTTAATTTAGATTTTAGTATATTGGGAATAAAAAGAAAAGAAATTTATTTATGTTTTATAACTTAGATCAATCTTTAAAATGTTTGGAAATAGTCAATGTTTATGCTGTGTGATCGAGTTATTAGATAACTTAAAGCCTGCTATCTTATGTTTCTATGGAATCACTAAATTTCTGAACACCAAGGGATCATGCTGATTGCCTTACTTGGACTTATTTTTACATGTAACTTGATTGTACTGTACTTGTAAACTTCCAAAAAATTATGACTTGAAAGTAAATGAAGAGTCACTTACAGATGAAAATTACTTTTGAGTATTGATCATACACTTTTTTCTGTAGTGTACGGGTGTGATTAATCTTGGTGGTGAAGTGGGTTGCATGATCAGTGAAGGCCTTTGGTTGTTTGTTGGCATACCAAACGCTGTCAAGGTATAAGGTTCAGGAACATCTCTACCAGTTGTTTCTTCTTTGTCACATTGTTAACTGGTTTGTACTTAGAAGAACAATGTTTTTCCCCATTGCTGGTCTCAACTCAACGATGATCATATTGCAGGCATGGAACACACAAACTAACCAAGAGTTCAGTCTTAGTGGACCTGCTGGGCAAGTTTATGCTATGATTGTCGGGAATGGTTTGCTCTTTGCTGGTACACAGGTGATAATTAGAATAGTAGTTTTGGTCTCGTTTTGTTTATTTCATTTGGAATTTCTTGTTGTTCAATGTGTAGGGTCAGTCACCTTCAATCATCGGTTTTCTGCAGGAAGGTATATTGGCTTGGAAATTTAATGCCGTCACCAATAGCTTTGAACCGGCAGCATCACTCAAAGGTCATACCCTTCCTGTTGTATCATTAATGGTTGGAGCTAACAGACTATATTCAGGTTCCATGGACCATTCTATAAAGGTACAATTGTTTTAGTTAAAATATTTGATATTCCTGATCAATATTGTAGTTTTAATGGTATGAATTGCTAATGGGTTATCATTTTTACCGACATTATTATCATTATTCTTCTTTCAGGTCTGGAGTTTGGAAACTTTGCAATGTCTACAGACTCTAACAGAGCATACTAATGTTGTTATGTCCTTGCTTTGCTGGGATCAGTTTCTTCTATCTTGTTCATTGGACCAAACAATAAAAGTTAGTGTTTCTTTTTTATTTTGTTATTTTTTCCCTTCCTAAAGCTACATTATTTGGATATACTTGTTTATTCTTTGCAGGTATGGGTGGCTTCTGAGAATGGAAACCTGGAAGTAACATACACTCACAACGAAGAACATGTATGTTGTATTAATATATCATGCATGCCGTATTTTGATTTAGTGCCATTTAGTTCTAAGAACAAAAGGGTTTTGAGAGAGAGATCTTCATGCTCTGCATTTGAGTTTTCGAAGTTACCCTCATGGGGCAAGGTTTTTGGCAGAACGGCATGTAAAAGAGGATACCAGTTCCTTGAGTATTTTGATTCTATTTCCTAGAGTCTTGTTGAATGTTCAACACTTGAACCGTTTTTGGCTGTTGTTTCCAGGGCCTGCTTAATCTTCGTGGGATGCACGACTTAGAATCCAAGCCAGTCTTGTTGTGTGCATGCAATGACAATTATGTCCGGCTTTATGATCTGCCGTCGTACGTTCTTAATGCACATATTGTTTTGCATCTCTTTTGTCAATTCATACTGCTTATGAAAATACCCTTTTTTTCCTTTATGATTGAAGGTTCTCCGAGAGGGGTAGAATTTTTGCTAAGCAGGAGATTCGAGCCATCGAAGTAGGGCCTAGTGGCCTCTTTTTCACTGGCGACGGAACTGGTTTTAAAGTGTGGAAATGGGCGGAGCCAGTTGCTACAACTTGATTGCCTTGCACCATTTCATAACACATTCATCCTCCTGCAATTTTTTGGTGTTAATTATTTTATATTTTTTCATCCTTTCAGGTAAGTCTTTCATGGTGAAAACAATTTTGGGTTCCACCTTTTATAGCATAATAGATCATTTAAGAGTAATTGTATGAACTAGTTGCCCTAATTTCACCAAATGCTTGAATAAGAATACGCATCAAAGTTCAAAACCATCGACTTTATTACATATACAGTCAGAGTTTATAACAAGAGTCCATCATATAGATAGTTTCCACTATGTTTTTATCTTGTTGAAAGTCACAGGTTGAACATGACCTTAATGGCATCACCACCGCGAACACTAGTTTCAAAAGCTTCTTCAACCTCTTTCTGGGAAAACCCGAACCTGTGAGTTATCAATGGCTTCACATCGATCTTACCACTTCTTAGAAGCTCAATGCACAAAGGCCAAGTGTTCTTATACCGGAATATCCCGATAATATCAACCTCCCTGCAATCAATCCTGGTTAATTTTCAGGCAACAGTCAAGTAAATGAATCATTGAAATAAGTACCTAGCAGCAGCTGGTGTAAGTGGGACGGTCATCTCGTTATGGCCTAATCCAACAAGGCAAACCCTGCCACCGGCTCGAGTGGCACTCAAAGCAGTCGACATTGTTTTGTTAAAGCCTGCACAGTCAAAGGTTACATGCACTCCTACTGCTCCCATCACTTCACATATTCTTTCAACTTCTTCGGGTATGTCCTGAAACCATTTTAAAAGTCAGACAATGATTTAATTACATATATCTCATAAATTGATGATATGGACCTGTATATTAGTTGAGACTTTAACAACTCCATCGGCACCGAGGTTATTAGCAACAGATAGTTGATAGTCATCGACATCTACAACGACAACTCTAGGTGCCCCGAAAGCATGAGCTGCCAGAAGTGTAACAAGACCTATTGGCCCTGCTCCCATGACCAACACATTGGTTTCTGGACCGATATTAGCTCAGCGACAAGCGTGGACCGCTACACTCAGGGGCTCACACATAGCTCCTTCTTCCAAGCTTAGATTGTCTGGCAGCTTGAAACACAGGTGTGCAGGATGCGCTACCTACATTGAAAATAATAATCTTGTACACTATTAGTCATATGGATAAACAGAGTAGAACCAAGGCTGAAATTGCAGCTTTATAGGTTCACCTGACGGGCAAGGGAACCATGAACCGGTGGAAGGGCGAAAAACTTCATATCAGGGCATATATTGTATCGACCTTCCTTGCAAAGATCACATCGCCAGCAACTGATCCCTGGTTCCAATGCCACTCGGTCACCAGGCACCAAATTCTTGACTTCACTTCCAATCTCCTCTATGATCCCAGCACACTCATGCTCTATCACCATTGGTTCTTTCACCACAAAATCTGCAAGCCTCAGTGTCTCCACACACACACGGGGTTAAACAAGGTCATATATATTTATATACAATACGGTTACAAGGATACATGTAGAAAATACCTTGAGAAAGTGAACATCACTTCCACAGATGCCAACAGCTTTCATTCTAACTCTTACATCATGGGGTCCTTAATTTTATTCACCCACAACAAAAACAGAAGTGATCAATCAATATATAAGAAACAAAAAAACTAATGTTTATCTGAAACCAGAATGATAATTCATAAACTCCATAACTGGAACAAGCTAGAAAAACTCGAAAAGAAAAACGAAGGGTTATACCAAGAGGAGGGAGCTTGAAAGGTTGAATTTTGAGGGTGTTAAGACCCACAAGCCAAGCAGCCATGTTTTCTTCACCTTCTTGATGAGATTTCCTCCTTTACCCATTCTTTTGCTTTTCCTTGTGATGGACACTCACAAACTGATGTCTGTTTAGCAAATAATAGATTTTTATGCTTGGATTATATGGAGCAACCAAGGATAATATCTAATCTTTCAATATGGACCAGGAATTATTAATCACTTGATTTTTTTCTATAGGTAATTTGTCTCCAGCTGATCCCTTCTTTTGTAGCTTTTGAAAATGGATAAACATAAAATTAGTGATAAGCTGAGTATGACGTGTGGCAAAATTGGTGACATCCGCTTCACATGCACACCATTTTTTTTTATAGGAGATATCTAAAGTAAAATACCATTTAGGAATTAAATTATATTTTATCCTTTTAAAAATTATTAATTTAATCTCTTTAATTAAAATCATAATATTTTCAAAAATATAATTTATTTATTTTTTAAATAAAAAAATTAATCCAACACCTAATATATCATGATATGGACCATTCTATAAGGGTACAGTTGTTTTAGTTAAAATATTTGAATATTCCTGATCAATATTGTAGTTTTAATAGTATGACTTGCTAATGGATTATCTTTTTTTCCGACATGATTATCATTATTCTTCTTTCAGGTCTGGAGTTTGGAAACTTTGCAACGCCTACAGACTCTAACAGAGCATACTAATGTTGTTATGTCCTTGCTTTGCTGGGATCAGTTTCTTTTATCTTGTTCATTGGACCAAACAATAAAAGTTGGTGCTTCTTTTTTATTTTGTTATTTTTTCCCTTCCATTAAAGCTAGATTGTTTGGATTTACTTGTTTATTCTTTGCAGGTATGGGTGGCTACTGAGAATGGAAACCTGGGAGTAACATACACTCACAACGAAGAATGGAAACCTGGGAGATCTTCATGCTCTGCATTTGAGTTTTCGAAGATACCCTCATGGGGCAAGGTTTTTGGCAGAACGGCATGTAAAAGAGGATACCGGTTCCTTGAGCATTTTGATTCTATTTCCTAGAGTCTTGTTAAATGTTCAACACTTGAACCGTTTTTGGCTGCTGTTTCCAGGGCATGCTTAATCTTCGTGGGATGCACGACTTAGAATCCAAGCCGGTCTTCTTGTGTGCATGCAACGACAATTATGTCCGGCTTTATGAGCTGCCGTCGTACGTTCTTAATGCACATATTGTTTTGCATCTCTTTTGTCAATTCATACTGCTTATGAAAATACCCTTTTTTCCTTTATGATTGAAGGTTCTCCGAGGGGTAAAATTTTTGCTAAGCAGGAGATTCGAGCCATCGAAGTAGGGCCTAGTGGCCTCTTTTTCACCGGCGACGGATCTGGTTTTAAAGTGTGGAAATGGGCAGAGCCAGTTGCTTCAACTTGATTGCCTTGCACCATTTCATAAGACATTCATTCTCCTGTAATTTTTTGGTGGTAATTATTTTATATTTTTTCATCCTTTCAGGTAAGTCTTTCACAGTGAAAATTTTGGGTTCCACCTTTTATAGCATAATAGATCATTTAAGAGTAATTGTATGAACTAGTTACCCTAATTTCACCAAATGCTTCAATAAGAATACGCATCAAAGTTCAAAACCATCAACTTTATTACATATACAGTCAGAGTTTATAACAAGAGTCCAGCATATAGATAGTTTCCACTATGTTTTTATCTTGTTGAAAGTCACAGGTTGAACATGACCTTAATGGCATCGCCACCGCGAGCACTAGTTTCAAAAGCTTCTTCAACCTCTTTCTGGGAAAACCCGAACCTGTGAGTTATCAATGGCTTCACATCAATCTTACCACTTCTTAGAAGCTCAATGCACAAAGGCCAAGTGTTCTTATACCGGAATATCCCAATAATATCAACCTCCCTGCAATCAATCCTGGTTAATTTTCAGGCAACAGTCAAGTAAATGAATCATTGAAATAAGTACCTAGCAGCAGCTGGTGTAAGTGGGACGGTCATCTCGTTATGGCCTAATCCAACAAGGCAAACCCTGCCACCGGCTCGAGTGGCACTCAAAGCAGTCGACATTGTTTTGTTAAAGCCTGCACAGTCAAAGGTTACATGCACTCCTACTGCTCCCATCATTTCACATATTCTTTCAACTTCTTGGGGTATGTCCTGAAACCATTTTAAAAGTCAGACAATGATTTAATTATATATATCTCATAAAACTTGATGATATGGACCTGCATATTTGTTGAGACTTTAACAACTCCATCGGCACCGAGGTTATTAGCAACAGATAGTCGATAGTCGTCCACGTCTACAACGACAATTCTAGGTGCCCCGAAAGCACGAGCTGCCAGAAGTGTAACGAGACCTATTGGTCCTGCTCCCATGACCAACACATTGGTTTCTGGACCGATATTAGCTCGGCGACAAGCGTGAACCGCTACACTTAAGGGCTCACACATAGCTCCTTCTTCCAAGCTTAGATTGTCTGGCAGCTTGAAACACAGGTCTGCAGGATGCACTACCTACATTGAAAATAATAATCTTGTACACTATTAGTCATATGGATAAACAGAGCAGAACCAAGGCTGAAATTGCAGCTTTATAGGTTCACCTGACGGGCAAGAGAACCGTGAACCGGTGGAGTGGCGAAAAACTTCATATCAGGGCATATATTGTATCGACCTTCCTTGCAAAGATCACATCGCCAGCAACCAATCCCTGGTTCCAATGCCACTCGGTCACCAGGCACTAAATTCTTGACTTCACTTCCAATCTCCTCTATGATCCCAGCACACTCATGCCCTATCACCATTGGTTCTTTCACCACAAAATCTGCAAGCCTCAGTGTCTACACACACACACATACACGGGGTTAAACAAGGTCATATATTTATATACATATGGTTACAAGGATACAAGTAGAACATACCTTGAGAAAGTGAACATCACTTCCACAGATGCCAACAGCTTTCATCCTAACTCTTACATCATGGGGTCCTTAATTATATTCACCCACAACAAAAACAGAAGTGATCAATCAATATATAAGAAAAAAAAAAAAAAAGAAAAGGTTTATCTGAAACCATAATGATAATTCATAAACTCCATAAATGGAACAAACTAGAAGAACCCAAAATGAAAAACGAAGGGTTATACCAAGAGGAGGGAGCTTGAAAGGTTGAATTTTGAGGGTGTTAAGACCCACAAGCCAAGCAGCCATGTTTTCTTCACCTTCTTGATGAGATTTCCCTCCTTTACCCATTCTTTTGCTTTTCCTTGTGATGGACACTCACAAACTGATGTCTGTTTAGCAAATAATAGATTTTTATGCTTGAATTATATGGAGCAACCAAGAATAATATCTAATCTTGTAATATGGACCAGGAATTATTAATCACTTGATTTTTTCTATAGGTAATTTGTCTTCAGCTGATCCCTTCTTTTGTAGCTTTGGAAAATGGATAAATATAGATTGAAACTTGCTGATAAGCTGAGTATGACGTGTGGTAAAATTGGTGACATCCGCTTCACATGCACACCATTTTTTTTATAGGAGATATTTAAAGTAAAATACCATTTAAGAATTAAATTATATTTTATTCTTTTAAAAATTAATAAATTAATCTCTTTAATTAAAATGATAAAATTTTCAAAAAAAAATATTCATTTTTTAAATAAAAAAATTAATCCAACACCTAATATTAAACAAATTATGTTTACATTTTCTATTTGGACCATATTATTTATTATGTTACATCAATGAGTTTGCTGGTTTACAAAGAGGATTGATAATTGACACCATTGACATAATCTGGTCTAATAATTTGCACTGAATTCAAATAGCAACAAGCTCATCTTAGGGTACTGAAACATCAAATTTATTACATATACTGCCAGAGGTTATACATGCCACTGTTTTATTAGCATCTTTAATCTTGTTGAATATCACAGATTGAACATGACCTTAATGGCATTGCCACCACCAGCACTGGTTTCAAAAGCTTCTTCAATCTCTTTCTGAGAAAACCCAAACCTGTGGGTTATCAATGGCTTCACATCGATCTTACCACTTCTTAGAAGCTCAATGCATAAAGGCCAGGTGTTCTTATACCGAAATACCCCAATAACATCAACTTCCCTGCAATAAATCCTGGTTAATTTTCAACACCAGTTAAGTAAATCAATTATTGAAATAAGTACCTAGCGGCAGCAGGTGTGAGTGGGACAGTCATCTCGTTATGGCCTAATCCCACAAGGCAAACCTTGCCACCAGCTCGAGTTACACTCAGTGCAGTCGACATGGTTTTGCTAAGGCCTGCACAGTCAAAGCTTACATCCACTTTTGCTCCCATCACATTACATATTGTTTCAACTTCTTTGGGTATGTCCTAAAACAATCTAAAAAGTAAGTGATGTGATAAGATCCATTTGATGTTATACATATATATCATAAAATTTGATGATATGGACCTGCATATTAGTTGAGACTTGAACAACTCCATCAGCACCTAGTTCTTTAGCGACTGATAGTCGATTGCCGTCCACGTCTACGTTGACGATTCTTGGTGCTCCAAAAGCACGAGCTGCTAGTAGTGTAACGAGACCTATAGGTCCTGCTCCCATGACCAACACGTTGGTCTCGGGACTGATATTACCTCGGCGACAAGCATGAACCGCTACACTTAAGGGCTCACACAAAGCCCCTTCTTCCAAGCTCACATTGTCTGGCAGTTTGAAACACAGATATGCAGGATGCACTATCTACATTGAAAAAAAAATCAATTTATACACTAGTTAGTCAGTTTTGTACTTAGGTGTTGAGGGTGGACCTAGGCAAAGTGCAGTTTTATCATATATTGATTTATAATTTTTTGAATTTTAGAGGGGCTAAAATACAAATTCTGCCTTTTAGGTGTCAGACCCCTGCCTGCCCTTAAGTGCTCTTGGGACAACTCCTTTAAGAGAAGTCTTCCAAGTAGTCCACAGGATAACCATGTTGAATATTGGCAATATCCCACATTAGGAAAAGATAGAAAGGGAGGGGGTTTGGTTTGTTATATATAGAACCCCTCCCCCTTTGGTTGTATCATCCCAAAATCTTCTCCTTTGTAATATTTCTAGAGGAAATATTAATTTGGTAGTGTCCGAGGACGTAAGCTAAATTGGCCGAACCTCGTTAAAACTCTGGTATTTTATTTCTTATTTGTTTGCTTTTATTTAATAGCTTTATGTTGGTTATATTTATTTAGTTATTATTGCTATAAATATCTAAGTGAGTTCTGTCTAGTTGTTGGGTTTTAAGCGGGACCATTTGTGACCCCTCCAATTTAACTGGGAATTTTCTTAGTATAATTATTGGCATAATAATTATCTAAATATTTCTGATAATATTGTTATTAATATTATCGTCGCTTCCGCAACAATTGGTATCCGAGCCAAGGTTTTGTAGTATGCTCTGTGTTTGCAGCTTAGTCTGATCTTACACATCAGAAACATTTCCTAAAGCTTGTGGGTATTCTGCATTTGGTGGCTATTAAGTAGAAGCTATGGCAAAAATGACAGAAGAAAAACCATCCATATCAACAACTTCCACTTCGTACATTTTGCCGAGGATTGGAACTGCAAATACGAGATTTGTAGTGGAAATTTTTGATGGAACAGGTCATTTCGGCATGTGGCAAAGTGAGCTTCTAGATGCCCTATTTCAACAGGGTCTAGATATTGCCATTGAGGAAGAAAAACCAGAAGGGGTTGATGATAAAGAATGGAAGACCATCAACCGATTGGCATGTGGTACAATTCGATCATGTCTTTCCAGAGAGCAGAAGTATATATTCAGTAAAGAGACTTCTGCAAGTAAATTGTGGAAAGCATTGGAGGAGAAATTCTTGAAGAAGAACAGTCAAAATAAGTTGCATATGAAGAAAAGACTGTTTCGTTTCAATTATGTTCCTGGTACCACGATGAACGAGCACATTACCAATTTTAATCAGCTGGTGGCTGATTTGTTGAATTTGGATGTGACTTTTGAAGACGAAGACTTGGCGTTAATGTTGTTGGGATCGCTTCCAGAGGAGTTTGAGTACCTTGAAACTACTTTACTTCATGGAAAGTCGGAAGTAACTTTCAATGAAGTAACTGCTGCATTGTATAGCTATGAACTACGCCGAAAGGATAAGTTGAAAGGTTCAAGTGAAGCAGCAGTGGAAGCATTGGTAACAAGAGATCGTCAGAAAAGTCAGTCTAAGGGGAAGAGAAGAAAGTCCAAAGGTCGAGTTGTTGCCAAAGATGAATGTTCCTTTCGCAAAGAAAAAGGACATTGGAAGAAAGATTGTCCAAAATTGAAGAAAAAAGGGAAGACTCCGCAAGATGCAAATGTTGCAGAATGCAATAGTGAAGCAGAGTCAGACTTTTCTCTTAGTATGACATCTTCAACATTACATGCAGATGAGTGGATCATGGATTCTGGTTGTTCCTATCATATGTGTCCCATTCGGGAATGGTTCTTTGAATTTCAAAAACTAGATGAAGGGGTTGTTTACATGGGTAATGATAACACATGTAAAATAGCCGGGATAGGTTCAATTAAACTGAGGAGTCATGATGGATCTACTAGAATTTTGCGGGATGTACGATATGTCCCAAAGTTGAAGAAGAATCTCATCTCTTTGGGGTCGTTAGAATCTAAAGGCCTAGTTGTGACAATACGAGATGGAGTTCTTAAAGCAACTTCAGGAGCATTGGTGATGTTGAAAGGCATAAGAAAGAACAATCTGTATTACTACCAAGGTAGTACAGTGGTCGGGACAACAGCAGCAGCAATTTCGAGTACCAAGAAGGACGCTGAGGCAACACAGCTGTGGCATATGCGTTTGGGCCATGCTGGTGAAAAATCCTTGCAAACTCTAGCCAAGCAAGGATTATTGAAAGGTACAAAGACTTGCAAACTTGAATTTTGCGAGCATTGTGTTCTGGGAAAACAACGAAGGGTGAAATTTGGCACTGGGATTCACAATACTAAAGGTATTCTGGATTATGTGCATTCTGATGTATGGGGACCGTCCAAGACTCCATCACTTGGAGGAAGACGTTATTTTGTCACCTTTATTGATGATTTTTCCAGACGAGTTTGGGTGTTTCCTATGAAGAACAAAGATGAGGTGCTTGAAGTTTTCCTTAAGTGGAAAACTAAAGTTGAAAATCAGACAGGAAGGAAGATTAAGGTTCTCCGATCAGACAACGGTGGAGAATATAAAAGCGATCCTTTCCTGAAGATATGCCAAGATTGTGGCATAGTAAGGCACTTCACCGTAGGTGGAACACCGCAACAGAATGGGGTGGCAGAGCGTATGAATCGAACGCTTGTGGAGAAAGTTCGATGTATGTTATCTAATGCTGGATTAGATAGAAAGTTTTGGGCTGAGGCTGTGATGTACGCTCAACATCTCATCAATCATTTGCCATCATCTGCTATAAATGGCAAGACTCCTTTGGAGAAATGGTATGGAAAACCTGCTACTGATTATGACACCTTGCGCATTTTTGGTTCTATTGCATATTATCATGTGAAAGAATCAAAGTTAGATCCAAGAGCAAAGAAGGCTCTATTCATGGGCTTCAATGCTGGTGTTAAGGGATATCGTTTGTGGTGTCTAGAGGCAAAGAAGACGATAATCAGTAGGGATGTTACCTTTCATGAATCTGCCATGTTGAATAAGGTAAATCCAGAAGGAGTGAGTAGTACTTCGCAGCAGGTGGAGTGTACTCCGCAGCAGGTGGAGTTTGAGCAGAGTGTGGTAATTCCAGCAGAAGGTACCACTAGTGATTCTTCATTGGCAGATGCAGAGTCAGATGAGGAAGAGGTTTCTACCCAAGAACCTCAACAGCAATCAGAGCCAATTGCAGTCAGAAGGCAGAGACGAGAAATTCAGAAACCAGCTCGTTTCACTGACATGGTAGCTTATGCACTTCCAGTTGTTGATAATATTCCATCCACTTACACCGAAGCCATTCAGAGTTTAGAGAATAATAGATGGTTAGGTGCAATGGAAGAGGAAATGCAATCTCTAGAGAAAAACAAGACGTGGAAGCTGGCACAACTACCAAAAGGGAAGAAGGCGATTGGTTGCAAATTTGAAGACACTATTGAAGTTAGTGTTATGAGAAGATGTTCGAAGATGTGGAATATCGCCAAGGTGGAGATTTGTTGAATATTGGCAATATCCCACATTAGGAAAAGATAGAAAGGGAGGGGGTTTGGTTTGTTATATATAGAACCCCTCCCCCTTTGGTTGTATCATCCCAAAATCTTCTCCTTTGTAATATTTCTAGAGGAAATATTAATTTGGTAGTGTCCGAGGACGTAAGCTAAATTGGCCGAACCTCGTTAAAACTCTGGTATTTTATTTCTTATTTGTTTGCTTTTATTTAATAGCTTTATGTTGGTTATATTTATTTAGTTATTATTGCTATAAATATCTAAGTGAGTTCTGTCTAGTTGTTGAGTTTTAAGCGGGACCATTTGTGACCCCTCCAATTTAACTGGGAATTTTCTTAGTATAATTATTGGCATAATAATTATCTAAATATTTCTGATAATATTGTTATTAATATTATCGTCGCTTCCGCAACAAACCAGCCAGCTGAGCCCCCAATAATGGTCGATATTATCCATGTCAAGATTTTGTCTTCCGTTTTCACCGAGAGCCCTGAAGTGTTCAGGGAAGAGAGTGCCACAAATTAGAGATATGATCTGCAAGGCTCACAAGTATAGTGCGGAACATTAATTATGTAAAACAACTAAGTACAGGGACTTGAACCATCCGTGAAACTTGTAGGTAGTATTTCAAACAATCGAGGTGCTCCCCTCTATGAACTCTGTAGAGCTCTCAGCGGAGAGAGAGACAAAACTCCTATAGGGGATAATAATGACCATTATAGAAGGTTTGACCAACTGCTTGGACTAAACTACGAAAAACTCAATATAAGCATAAACCTCTGTAAACAGAGTAGATCACCAAGGGTGAAATGAAGGTTTATATATTTCACCTGACGAGCAAGAGAACCATGAAATGGTGGAAGGCCAAAAAACTTCATATCAGGGCATAAATTGTATCGACCTTCCTTACAAAGATCACATCGCCAGCAAGAAATCCCTGGTTCCAATGCCACTCGGTCACCAGGCACTAAATCCTTCACTTCACTTCCAGTTTCCTCTATGATCCCAGCACACTCATGCCCTATCACCATTGGTTCTTTCACCACATAATCCGCAAGCCTCAATGCCTACGATGGGTGCAGTAATTGCAGTAATGGGTAGAATATACCAGCAACTAGCCGCTTATATATATATATAAAGTATTAATATACCTTGAAAAATGAACATCACTTCCACAGATACCAACAGCTTTCATCCCAACTCTCACATCATGGGGTCCTTAAAACAAATATTTTTACCCCCCCAACCACAAAATGAAGTAATCAATCAAATATATAAGAAACTAAAAGGAACCCAGAATGAAAAGAACAAAGGGTTATTATTAAATACCAAGAGGAGGGAGCTTGAATGGTTGAATTTTGAGGGTGTTGAGACCTAAAAGCCAAGCAGCCATGTTTTCTTCACCTTCTTCTTGATCAGATTTCCCTCCTTTACTCATTTTTCTAGCTTTTCCTTGCAATGAACACTCAAACTGGATTTTGCTTAGCGACGAGTAGAGATAGAACAAACTAAGAAGAAAATTAGGTGAATGAAAATGATTCAATGTTTAGAGATAATTGCTTTCAGCTGGTCTTTTTGTAGATTTTTTGTACAGGTGATGTAATAAACATAAAATGAAAATAGGTGATGACATGTGTAGTAATAATACTAGGTTGTACTTGTATGTCGGTGTATTAACATCTTTAATTGACATCTGTTTGACATGCACCATGGATCTTTTATATCTTTTTACGTTAAAGTTATTCACGTCCTTCAGATATTGATTATTTCTTTCTCTCGCCTATGTCAGATTCTTGATAGTTTTTCTTACTTGACATGCATCCTTCTTGCTTTAAGAAAATTTTAATACCAAACCATGAAAGCAAATTGAATACGGCCAGCTTTAAAGTTTTGTCGACATTTGTCACTAAAATCGTCTTATAAGACTCATTACTTTGTTAGTAATTAGAATTCCATCAAAATGAACAGATCAAGATTGTTATAAGTAGGAAACGTCGCGAGAGATAAGTTAAGAGCGGTTCACACACAATCTCTCGTGGGACCAATTTAGAGAATAGGATCATTCTGTGCGTCTCGTTTGTGAGAATCTAAGATCATAGGGATGCAATAATTTCGTACTAATTCAAAAATAGAATATAATACATTATATCATAATAACCAACTTGTAATGGTTTTGCCACCTAGTTAGAAATGACAAAATTCTACCTCCTTAATAGATTTTAAATCAATTCGTTCAGAGAAAAAAATTTCTTTTAAAGGGTGGATATAGGACGAGACTGGGATAGATTTTTTATTTTTATTGTGGATATAGAGTAATTCTTGACCCACCTCGACTCATTTCACTATATGAAATTATTATTTTATTTATATATATAAAGTATTAAAAAAACTAAAAATGTAATGACATTATATAAAAAAAGCTATATATATTTTTTAAGGATTATATTTAAATATTTATTCGACTTTAAAAAATTGAAAATATTAAAGATAAGTAGCAAATTTTAAGTTGAAGTGGAGCGAGATGAGGTAGTGATGGATGGATTCAACATTCATGGAGATGATTATGGCTTTCAAAATTATATATCCATAATGGAACGGAACGAATAGTAGAGCAAAACGTGCCAACTATAGAGCAGTGATAGATTTAGCAATATTTGCCTCTATCCCAATCCATTGCCATCCCTACACCTAGTCGATCACACAGTCGTGCTTACCCTGTACTATCAGCTATGTGGCACTACAAGACGAGAGATGACTCCTCTATATATACCCTAGAGCATGAGAGACTGTAAATGCTCCTTCTTTCTCAAGAAAAACCCTAAGTATTATCCTCCTTTTTCTCCTTAAACACTTAAATTTCGATTCTTCGCCTATCATAAGTGAAGAAACATTTTTATCTCCGTCAGTTAATTCTCCTTATTGAATACCTGTATCAACACAAATGTATTGGTGAACCACCATCGCATTAACAAACCCATAAGTGGATAAACAGCGCATGGGCTGCTACTTTGCAATTTACATTGGTGACAATAGGTTAAGGTCCATTAAGCCTTTTCAGCACTGCTGCATGTATTACCATTTTTCCAACTTTATGTGCCAAAATATAGGTAATTTTTTTAGTACATCATTCGAATTGAGATTATTTTTGAGAAAGGTAAGTATCAAATTAATAAACCATAATTTGAAGTTTAAGTCAAATTATGTTATTAGTTCATGTATTACGTGTAAATTGTGAATTTAGTTTTTTTGCTCTAATTTGGTCAATTTTAATTTTATATTTTCTAATTTTAAAATTTTATTCCTAACAAAAATAATAACAGTTAAATCCGTCTGATTAAATTATGCTATTAGTCCTAAACTATGCGTAAAGCTAGAGGTACGGTCCACGTTTTCCAATATGATCATTCTTAATCCTTATGCTTTTTGAATTTTAAAATTTCAATCTTGACACAAACAACAATTGTTAAATCTATTAATTGGCTTTTTTGTGAGTAATATGCGAAAAGAGCAAGCTGATATGATATTACATATATGATAATACGTTTTCCACGTAAGACTTTTGAAAATAGCAAAACTTAATGCAATTAATAACTATCATTTGGTTAGGACTAAAATTTCAAAATTCTAAAATGTAAAAAAAAAAAAGAAAAAGAAAAAGAGGGAGACTAAAATATCTAAATTAAAGTACATGATTAAATCCATGGGTTACGATAGTACACGTACTAATAGCAAAATTTAATCACTTTAAAATGAAAATTAATAGTGAAATGGTGGAATGGGAAGTTTGGCCATTCTTGATCGTATAAGATTAGAGGAATAGTATAGTTCCTCTTAAGTTATTAATAAGGGATTGATTGCCTAGCATTTATATCCCTTAAATGTCCTTAAATGTAAGTTTTAATAATATGAGGGGCTTGCTTAAAAAAGTTTAAAGACAACTAGCATAGGATAGTTTAAAAAATTCGGTTGCTTTTGGTCATTTAAGCTGACAAATTAAACAAGAAATGGAGTTGATTATCATACTTTCAATTGATAACAGTTTTCCAAGCATAAAAAAATGTGGTTGAAAAGCTTTGAATATGAGGATTCAGCCTAAAATTAGTGTTTGCATTTCAATTTATTCTATCAATGCTGATGCATATGGCTGTACTTATTCGTCCTTATATCATATTGAATTTTGAATATTGTTTGAAATTAATTTTGATATTTTTAGTGATGTTTAAATTTTTTTTTTTTTAGTAATGTTTAAGTCATTGTTATCTTACCAATTGACTCTCAATTTAATTAGTATCGTTGTTGTGGCAATAATAAAGAAAATATGAATTTACAAACATTTAAGCGTATATTATCTTTTAATTTATGAGCATAACGCAAAGTGTGTAATAAAAAAAATGTAAGGGTTTTCGCCCTTTGACTCAATGGTGTAATATATTTAGTTTTTAGTTTTATCTCCCCCAACATAAATCATGGCTGGGAGGGGATTGTAGGCAATAAGAATTGTATAAAAAAGAAAATATTTGTTGACTCCAATTATTAAGTTCAAATCTGGACAAGACAGCTATCTTTCTTTATCTCTTATTTAGTGTGTTTGAGCTCATCTCTAAGAAGATTTTTAAAATTTCAAAAATAAATTTATTTTTTAAATCTAAATTATTTTTTAAAAAATTTAAAAGGAATTTCAAGTAATTCAAATTCTTCATTCAAACTCCAATTAAGATTTCATTTAAGACATGTGGTCCTACAATAACATAAAAAGCATGAACTTTAAAATGTTACTTTTATTTAATTTCAATATGTTTTCATTAAAAATATGTATGTATTTTTACCAATATAATAATATTTATATTGCATATTCTTATATTATTTATTTTTAATATCATTTTATAATTATTCTTTATACTTATTAAAATTCATCAACCTAAATTATTCTTAAAAAATCATTTACACTACTCTTTTAAAATTTCCTAAAAAATTCTTCAAATACACCTTAAATAAACCCTTCTACTTGTGTTGCTTAATTTTTTAAACTAAGGTTAAGTATAGTTAACCTATAAACTAGAGGCGAATCTAGGGGTTGGTAGGGCTCTGGTCTTCCCTAAAATAAAAAATTATTATTTAAGTTTGTTAAAAATTTTAAAAATTTTATATTAGTAAAGTTAAAATTACACTTTAGCCTCCCTAAAATTATAAAAATTTGATTTAATCCTTTAAAAATTATAAAGATATAGAGTATTAAAAATTAAAATTTCATTCGATCACCTAAAAAAATTTTCTAGCTTCGCGCTACTATAAACAAATATTGATTGGAAAAAACATAAGGTTGTATTAGTTCAATTTTCAAATGTAAGGTTGTATTAGTTCAAACTAACTAGTTAAACGTGTTCAATTTTCAAAATATAAAGTTGT
This sequence comes from Gossypium hirsutum, assembly GCF_007990345.1. Classification (NCBI taxonomy): domain Eukaryota; kingdom Viridiplantae; phylum Streptophyta; class Magnoliopsida; order Malvales; family Malvaceae; genus Gossypium; species Gossypium hirsutum. The sequence continues at coordinate 107,832,531 of NC_053435.1, forward strand.
ATTAGTTCAAACTAATTAGTTAAAGTAAAAGAACTAATACCTTTTTTTTTTAACCCTTCACTTAATTTAAGTAAAAAAATTGATTTGACATGTAATAGTAAGAGAACTAATACCTAATTTAAGTCAAAAAGTTTAATCACCATCATATATTTAATCCATAGGGCTAAAATTAATGCCAAAGGTATAGTTTTGCTATTAAAATTAATGGGTATTCACGTACTATTATTTTCACCCATGTTATACACCAAAAGAAAAAAAAAATAAATTTAGCTCTTAAATTTTATATATTTTTAATTTTATATTGATTCTAAAAAGATTAAGATAAAGTGTTAAATTTTCTTTTTGTAACTTTTAGATTTTTAAAAAAATTGTTGAGTTTTTTTTAGAATTAAGATCAAATTTATAGAATGTATAAATATTAAGGACTAAATTTATTATTATACTAATAAAAAAAGAATAAATTGACAACAAAAGTGGACATCATTATTAATTTTCTTTAATTACTCACATTCAAAATCGTCAAAAATTAAATTGTTTTGATTTTTTTCGAGAGCAATTAAATTACTTAATATTGAATTTGAGAAGTATTTTTCAAGATCATACAGAGTAGTGGCAGAGCCAAGGGGGTAAGCAGGGGCTCTACGCCTCTTAAAATAATTTTTTTTCATTTAGACTATTTATAATTTATAAAATTTTAAATTAATAATGGTAAAATTACACTTTTTCCCCAAAACTAAGTTCGCACGAGGTTAAAAATTAAAGTAAAATATTAACTTATCTTATTTTTTATTGGTATGATAATAAATTTAACCCTTAAATTTTATATTTTTTAAATTTGATCTTGATTTTAAAAAAATATCAGGATAAAGTGTTAAATTTTCTTTTTATAATTTTTTAGACTTTTAAAAAAATTGTCGATTTTTTTAGAATTAGGATCAACTTTATAGAATGTATAAATATTAATAACTAAATTTATTATTATACCAATCAAAAATAGAATAATTGACAAAAAAAATAAACATTATTATTTATTTTTTTTAATTGCTCACTTTCAAAATTATAAAAAACTAAATTATTTTAATTTTTTCGAGAGCAATTAGATTACTTAATATCATTTTTGAGAAATGTTTTTCAAGATCATACGTAACTTTTGGTAGGAAGATAAAAGATGGTATGAAATATATCATGTAATGCTATTTATACAAAAATTCATTAGATATGTCAACGTGACATAATTTTAACTGTGTTCATTCAATTGAAAGCTTGAAACCCAAACTTATTTGGGGGCAAAAGAAGAACCATTGGGAAGGGAAGTTTTGCAGTAAAGCACCGTAAATGTCTCTGTATTAAATAAGTAAATTCATTACTTGTTCGATTATTCCGTTAAGTGTATTAAATTTTAACAATATAAATGAATAAAATAATTAATTTTATTCTTTAACTTAATATATAAAAATTAAATTATTTAATTTTTAAATAAAAAATAAAAAAATAATTTAACTCTTAATACAAATATATATTTATGTTATACTTTTACTGAAGTTTTGCCAATGAAGCCACACACAATCAGCCTAAATGAAGCAACACCAATTGGGATGTTTCTAGTTATGATTTTTCCTGCCACCTTCGTTTGTCAACTTGGACCGACCAATAATACCCCCAACATTACTTTTACTTAAGAGTCTTACAAAATCCCGAAGAGCTTCATCAATTGAAAATAAATCATAGCCGCAAAGTCCAAACCATAATATAGTGAATTTGAGAATGATGGGTTTTTGGACTTACAAAAGCATTGAACCGTTCCAAACGGGTGAAAGACTCAATCGGTCACTTTTGGCAAATTTTTTTGCACGTCAATAGTCAATCAAAAACTACAAGTTTGATCCCATAACTTCCTCAACGACTCATACACAAGTTGAAATATTAATTTAGAGTGTAAAATGCGTTCAAAATATTTAAATTATTAGTAAATTTATATTTTGATCATTTAATTTTAAAAATTATAAAATTATAATTGAATTATTTAAATTTCTTATTTAAGTTATTAATTTCATCAAAATTTTTTATTTAAGTCATTAAATTATTTTTAAATAATTAAATAAATATTAATAAAAATAAAAATAATTAAAAATCATAAATTAATTCAACAATCTTTTTTTTCTCAATTTTGTATTGTTTTTGAGAGGTTCATTTAGATTTAGATTTAATTTTTTTATTAATTTCTTTTTCAATTGGTTCCATTGATTAGTACAATTCCAACAATACTATTTGTTATTTGTATTCTATTTTATAATTTACCCGAATTTGTAGTTGTAAATATAGATATATTAAGTGAAACTAGACTTGGTCAAATATTTTTTAAATAGTGTGTGTATACTAAGTGATCCACCACCGTTAAGTGGGGAACTTAGGGATAGGTTAGTTGGTCGGTTTGGGCATTTTATTTTGTCAAAGGTGGTGGAGACTGGGGCGGCCACAATTGCTTAACTTTATTGGCCACGCCCACACACAATTTGCACCACATTTTCTTCCAAATTTTGAATTAATCAACATTTTTATTTTTATACATGAGAGAATATTTTATGGGATAATATAGTTTTTTGCCCCTAAACTTAGCAATTAGATCCACTTTGATATATGAACTTCACACCTAGATCTAATTTGGTTCCTGAACTTGAACTCTGTCAAAATTTAATGATATAATCAATGTTCTTTAAACATGACTGGATTGGTCGGTTAGACTAAAAAACGGCTGGTATATTAGTCCAAACAAAGGGCTGAACTGGTAGAATTGAGAATTGCTTAAAATCAGTATAAATAAAAAATCAGGACAAAAAATAGTAGTTGAACCGGTTTAATAATTTTATTTTTAATTTTTCTAATTTTTTTAAAAAAATTTAATTAATTAATTAATTATTATTGGTCTAGTAGTTGAAGCAACCAAACCATTTGAATAAAAAATCAATGGTCTGACCAGTTCAACTACTAGTCCAATTATTAGAACACTATATGTGACACTCTAAGATTATATCACTTTATCATATGAAAATTCATATAAATTTTTTAATTTTCTAGTCATGATGTGACACAATTTTAGAGTGTCATATCATCAAATTTCTTATATATTTCGAATTTAGAAACCAAAATAAATCTAGTTACAAAATTTAAAAATAAATAAAATTAAGATTAAAAATTATATTTTCCTTTATATTTTAAAAAAAATTCAAATTCGAATCCTAAAATTAAATACGAATGTCTACATAAATCATAAAACCTAAAAAAACAAATATTTTTACTATATGTCTCAATTTGACACATTCCCTGATAATTTCTTTTAAATGATCGATTGCATAAAATAGTAAAAAAGAAAAAAGAAAAATTGAAATAAAACAAATCATTTTTGTAGTGCTTGATATTGCTGGTTTTTGACAAAGATGTTTCAATTATCATGATTGGAAAGATAGTTATACTTTAACTGACAACCATTAAAAATATTAAAATAAATAGCAATAACGTAACTGATAACCATTAAAAAGATTATAATAATAATAATAAATCTGGGAAAATATTAGTTTATTTTTACAGGTACCTAATCTCGTATATAGACTCTGTACATTAATGCGAAAGATGCAATTATTTAAAAAAAGTCTTCTCATCTTATCATAATATCATAAATACATTGTGATCATTATAAAACATGATTTAACTGATAATCGAAATATATCACAATACACAATTATAATAAAACTTAAATTAAAATAAAATCTAGAAAGAATTCACGTAAATGATTTAAACATATTAAGGATCAGTTTGTTTACATGTAAAAAGTTTTACGGAAAATATTTTTTGCATTTTCCTGTGTTTGTTTCACAGAAAATAGTTTGGAACGAAAAATGACTTACAAGTTAAGGTAAAATAAGCCCTTTTTTTTTTAAAAAGAACTCATCTATAGATTATTTTATTTTTATATAAAAATTAACTTAAATCAAACTTAATATTATTATATTGATAATAAATTTTTTAAAAATATTTAAAATATTATATTTTTCAATATTATTAAACATACATATTTAATTATTTATATTTAGTCATATAATAAATTATTAATGTAATAAATATAATTTATTATTTTAATAAATTATTTAATATTTCAATTTATTTTAATAATAAATTTTAAAAATAATAATTTTAAATAATATTATTCACATATTATTGAAAATATTCAATATTAATATTTCAATAATAAATATTTATTACAATTATAAATATATTAATAATAAATGTTTTGTAGTATAAAGGTTAAAATATGTCATAAGTCTATGTACACTTCACAATTTTATAATTTAGTCTTTGTACTTTTATTTTCAAGAATTTAGTCCCTTTACTTTTCAAATTTGAAAATCAAGTTCAATTGTTAACATCGTTAATTTTTTTTGTCAATTTTGTTGATGTTATATTTTTAAATAAAAATACTCACGTAGTAGTCATGTAATTAAAAAATGACGTTTGTAATGAATCTGAATTTAACATAATATTTTTAATATATGCAAAAACAATGTAAAATATAAAATTATAGATAAAAATAAATTCAATCAAACAATGAAAAATAATAAAATCTCAAATATATGTTTGTTTAATTGAAAACAACTTTTATGAAATATTTTAAACAAATCTACCAAACAACAGAAAATATTTTACACAAATCCATCCAAACACCAGAAAATATTAACTTTTCCAGAAAATTAAACCATTTTCCAGAAATCATTTCCCGAAAGTTATTTTCAGTGAAACAAACTGAGCCTAATATTTAAATATGATCAACCAAAAAAAACTCGAATATGAAATTTCAAATTTTCTTGAAACTCGTTATTATCATTAAAAATGAAACAATTGTTTTATAATCCTTTTAAAAATTGTAAAATTATAAATTAGTATAATGATGAAATTATATTTTAGCCCTCTAAATATTTTATAATTTACTTATGAACCCTAATTGGGATTTGGATAAGAAATATATTGTTTGTGATCTAAGTTTGTGAATTTGCCATCCCCAACACGTCAAAGATTTTAAATCTAATGCTAACCAAAGGCATAAGTAATTTCTAAAATAAATTATCAACAAAGGAATTAAATATTGCACTTATATTACTATCAAGTCCTTTTGGCAAGTTGCTAACCTAAAAAAAAGGAAGGTGACCTATCCATGACAAAAACAGCAATTACTTTTGCTCCTTATATTTCTAATTTATATGTATGCATTTATAATTATAATTATGATTAGTCAAAAAATCTAATATCATTAAATCACCTTCTTAAAAAAACAACAAAAAAAAGTTCATATGAAAAAAATATATATCTTGATTGAATTTTGTCAATTTCCTCGTATAAAAAAATTATTAATTTTCTTTATCTTTTACATATTATATATGTGTTTATAAATAAATAAAATGGTTAATATACTATTTGGTATTTGAGTTTAGCTTTAATATTCAAATTGGTACTTGAACCAAATGGCATTATGTGGTCCAATGAATACTTGACATGTGTACTCCAATAAAAAAAATTAATCCAAAAGGAAAAAAATGCTCAAGTATCATATTAAACATTGAAGCCAATTACAAGTAGTTAATTAAAACAAAAGAAAACTCAAGCGCCAAATTAGGACAATAACAATTTCAAGTACCAAATTGAACATTAAAACTAAACTCATGTATCAAATTAAACATTAACCTTAAATAAAATAATAATGCAGGCAGTGATAAAAGTACAATGGCAAAGTTAGATTACATTTTGCTTTATTTACTCAGAAAAATAAGTAAATTAGTCAATTGTATGTTAGATCAAAGAGTAAATTAGTCTTTTCTGTTAAAATTTTCATCCAATTTTATAGTTAAAAATTAGGGTGGTTGACGAAATAATTAGACAATTACACCTTATGATACATGTAACTCATACCAACATCTACAAACCCATTTTCAACAATAAAAATAGATAAAATTAAAAAAAAAAAGAAATCTAAAATGTATCCTTTCATTGTACTTCTACCTGCAAATGCCGCATGTAATAAGAAACTATTAATAAATGGAAAAATATTCAAATAACCTTCCGTTTATAACTTCCTACTAACGCCAAAAAGTGTATAAAATCCTCCTTATCGTATAATTTTCCATTATTTCCTCTGTTTCATCAAATTTCAAAACATCCCCCAAATCTCTGTTTTTTTTTTTGTACCATGGTTTCCTCTTCTTCTTCTTCCTCGAGCAAAACCATGAAGAAAAAACCTACGGGGCTAGTCGATACGGCGTCGTGGTACTGTTCCGTAACCTTATTGGCCTTAATATTGATAGGGTCAATCAGGGCAAACTCCGTATCAGATGAACCAGTGAGAGGTAGCCAGCTCCGGAACCGACCCTGCGATGAAATCTATGTCGTTGGCGAAGGTGAAACCCTTCACTCCATCAGCGACAAGTGTGGCGATCCGTTTATCGTCGAGCGGAACCCGCATATCCATGACCCTGACGATGTTTTCCCCGGCCTTGTTATCAAGATCATCGCTTCAACTGATAGGAAATTATAGAGGTAGCTGCTTTTACACATTATACACACAGAAAATTTTAATATTGTATACTGGGTTTTGGTCTTCTTTTGTTTCTTAGTGAAAAGTCTTTGTAATAAGTTGAAGCCTGTATACTGAGGCCTTTGATATAGGATCATATCATATCATATATATACATGGAGATTGGTTTCTTCTCCGGAGAGATTTCAGCTCTTCTGTAAATAGCTCTTTTATCAGTATATGGCATAATGCTAGTTTGGGTTCACACCAGTAAATAAACTGGTTAAACTGTCCGTTTTCATTTCGGCCGATGGATAAAAACTCATAAAAACAAATTTATAATTCCGGATCAAATAATTTTTACTATTAAAAATTTATCTTAGGACGTCACTACGACGTACATGTAGCACACAATACGCAATAAATTGGTTCTTCCTTTAGTCAAAATAGTTTTTAATTATAAAAATGGATGAAATTTTAATAAGAATGATTAATTTATTTTTTAATTTAATATATACAGATTATTTTATCTATTTTTTTAGTAAAAGAGATAAAACTTAATCTTAATTTGTAATATAAAAAATTCCATAATATTTTTACCTTCTTTATTATTATATGGCATAATTCTGATTCGAGTTCTCTTATTTTTTAAAATTAAATTGATAATTAAGCTAATTATATCTCAATTTTTATTTCAATCTATTCACAGTTAATTTAATAAAAATAAAAAATTTATAAAATCAGATTAATCAAAATTTTAAATCCAATTCAATCATCCAGGTCCAAACAGACACTGTCTTGTTGCGATGATTAATTAAGAGGAAAGGTGGTTTGAGAATGGAGAAAATTATTAAAATATATCTGTGATCTTAGGCTAAATTTGTTTGTAGGTGATAAAATGTAGAGTTTAGGCTGCGAATTCAAACTTCCTATATGCTTTTTGAAGTACACGTGGTTTCATTTTTCTCATCTATACGAGAGTTGTTGGTGTCACATTTATAAATCATTTTAGTTCTGAAATTATAAAAAAAAATTATCTTTTATATTAATTAAATATTTAAATTGAATCCTATAGACTGTTCACATGTGATTCAAATCTTTAAAACCAATCATATGGCTTAATCTTTATAAAAGTAGTTAATTATTTTTAACAACGTATCGTATATTAAATTTTAAATTATATTTTTATTTTTTTAAAAAAAATCTGATTCACTTTTGACATATTTTATTCTAAATACATCATAATTTATTTAATTTTTATTATAAATTAAGTTGAAATTTGAAAAAAGTCATTATTTAAACACTTTTGTAAATGTTAGGCACTTATATGACTATTTTGGAAAGTTTAATTTTTATGTAAACAAGTTTTTAAAATGCTGAATCTTAATTTGAACAATTAACCTTTAATATTTTATGTAAAATTATATTTGAATCTAAAATACGAAAATATCTATTTTTTCGATTTTAAGTTATCTAATTTTTTATATAATTTTTGTAGTACAAAACTTAATTTTTCTAAGTGATTTGAAATAGAGTGATGTTGCACAATGCATACATATCAAAAAAGGAGACGACTGTTTTTAATTTTTAATATTTAAAAAGTCATTGATTGAGTAGACCCACCCATGTCACCTTACTAATGATCTTTCTCGAACATGTGTGGAATTGTGTTGAAAAACAGAAGAAGTGTGGAATCGAGACATTTTAAGACTTTTTTATGTGTGAGATAAATATAAAATATATAAAATAAATGGATGAATAATGTAAAACCAAAAAAAAAAAAAGGTTAGTAAATTAATTCCTCAATGATACGGGGAAGTATTATTTATCAATTCAAGTTCTTGCATGCCATCTATTCAAAAAATAATTCTTTTTTTTAGGTGTAATTTTACTATTAATTTATTAGGTTTACAACTTTCATAAAACATAAAGATTGATAACAAAAATTTAACCTTCTTTTTATGACAGTGTTTCGAAAATTTAATTTTTAAATGAGTAAAAATAGCAAAAATATTATTTATAAGTCAAATATTATTTTTGAGGAAAGTTAAATATTAATATAATAAATAGGTTATTATATTCGAATTATATCCTCAAACTATCAATAATATATTAATAAGATTCTTTCATTCTAAATTTCAGATTTTATGTGGCATAATTTAAAATAGAAATGATTTTGCATAAGATTTAAAATTATGTCATATAAAATCTAACATCTTATTTAACAGTTAAATTAATAATTTTAGAAATAACACTTTATTAATATAATAATGATAGTTTGAGGATATAATTAAAACATTTTAAAGTTTAAGAACTAATTTAGAATAAGAGGCATATTTTGGGGCTGTATGTTTAATGTTTGACACGTGTGACACATGGTGGCGCAAATGAATTAGGAACCAGTAATCACCTTGTGCAGTGGCGTAGCCAGGGGGGCTGGCATGGGCCCCGCCCCTCCTAAAATTTTTATTTTAGGTCCTTGAAATTTTTAAAAATTTTAAATTAGTAAAGGTAAAATTGCACTTTGCCTCCCCTAAAATTATAAAAATTTAATTTAATCCTTTACAAATTATAAAAATATAAATTATAAAAAATTAAAATTTCATACGGCCCCCCTAAAAAAATTTTCTGGCTTCGCCCTAACCTTGTGTCAAATGTTTTTCTCAATCATTGAGTTTTAGAGAAGATGATTGATTGGTTTGACTCAAACATACATTCTCACAATTCCATTTTAAAATTCCATTTATTTATTTAGGATAAATTACATTCAATGTCACGAAATTATTAATAAGTTTACATTTTGATTACTTAACTTCAAAAAGTTATAAAATTGTCACTAAATTATTTGAAAGTTTTATTTTTTTTTGTACAAATTTAAAATTTTTTATTTAAGTCATTAGGCTGTTAAAATAGTTGCTATATGACCTTTTCTATTTGCAATGGCCACACCAATCAAAAGCTTTTTTCCCCATTATCTTTTACAATTCAATTTTTATTTTATGAAACAATTTTGAATGTCACGATTTGTGAACCAAAATTCAAATAGTTTTCTTCCTCGATCTCCGACACTAACCATTAGATTCTTCTACTCATCGATGGGTATTGATTCACCATACTCATCGTTGAATCGTCACTTGGAGCTTGCTAGCTATACTTAAGAAACAAATTAACAATCTAGTGATTTAAATAAAAAACTTTTGAATAGTTTAATAACTTAAATAAAAACATTCGAATAGTTCAAAGATCATTTCATAACATTTTAAAAATTAAATGACTAAAACATAAATTTCCTAATAATTTAATAATGTGACTTTACCCACTTTTATATTGTCTTTTTCTCAGCAAAAACGTGAAGGGTCGTGTGTATAATTTTAGAATATTGATAGTTTGTTGGCCGATTTTATTTTTCTTTCTTATCCATTTTAAATGTATAAAGCATTTTTTTATAACAAACATAGCAATTCAGAGAATGGGCAATAAGGATTACAAAGTAAAATGGGCCAAAACTTTCTAGAAGATAATATCTAGAAAGGGTTAAAAATTCATAAAAAAATGTTTATTAAATTAAATAATAAATTCTTTAGAACATCGTGTTGATAATGTGAAGATAATGTTTTATTTGAGTGTCGTATTTTTGAAGTTTTATCTTTTGATATGTGAAGAATTAAAATGTATCTATTAATGTTTGAACAAACAAAATAATGACGATAAAAGAACTTTATATGTAAAGATATTTGAACCCGTGATCTCTAATATATAAAGATAATGAGTGCAAGGTTGGTATGTTAGTCCAAGTGGTTTAGAGAATGACAAAACCTTGAAAATGTGTTACTCATTGTACTTAAAAGAAGACTATAAATATAAAATGAATTATTAATATAAAAAATTATAGAATTTTTATAATATTTTATGCAAAATAATAATTTGATCTCCTAATAAATTTTTATTACCAAAATATCCAAATAATTTAATAAACCATCAAAAAATTTCATTTTATTGCTTAATTGTACCTTAAAATGACGTAATTAACTCTCCAAATTCTTCCATTTGTTTTAATTGAAGCCTCACATTAATTTGGGCTTTAGGGGGACGACTTTTTATCAAGGGTTATAGATGCATGCATATATAGAGCCATGCCCATATCTAACCTGCCAAAATCATATAATTTATTAATTTTAACATAAATTAAGATTCTAAAATAAAATAATCAAATAAATTAATTTCTTATAAATAGACCTGATCAGGCTACCTGTCTAAATCCAAAGGTCTGTCTCAAAAATGAGAAAATTTAAGCAAAAATATAGGCTCGAAAAATAAGTCTAGATAAAAAATAAAACCAATTTTCTAAATAGGTTGAGTGGGCCTCAAATAGGAATTTTGCCTGGCCCGACCCAACTTGAATAAGTTATTTTACTTATTTTTATTGCTATTTTGTTGTTGTTTTACTACTGCTTTATTATCATTTCGTTATTATATTATTAATTATTTTATTGTTATTGTTTAGATATTATATAATTATTATTTTATTGTTAAATTTGCTACTATTACTCAGTTGTAATTATCTTAATATTAGTTAAGTATAAATACTTTTTTGATGTATTTTTAATTTATTAGAAAATATTTATTTTAATTTTTTTAGTGTATTTGATGTATTATATTTTTTAAATTTATTTTTATATAGGGTGGACCAAATCAGGCTCAAGTTTAACATTTTTAATCTGAGTCGAACTTGAGTAAAATTTTAAACTCATTTTTTAGGCACGGATCTAGTCGGAGCTATAATTAAATCTACTTGTAAGTATATATTTAACCACATATTTTTATTAATACAAAAGACCAATTTCAATAAATGATTAAATATGAATATTAATTTTAATAGAGAAGTAATTAGTTATGGTTATTGCTAACTGCTAATCATCGCTAACCATTACTATGCGAAGGGATAACCAAAATTATCTACCATGATTCAACAATTAAAAAAAAATTAATGGTAAATACGAGTGAATTTGAATAAAATTTAAAATTAATATTTTAAATTGATTGAGATTTAAACTAATATGAAATATATTAATATCATATATAAGTTCCGCGAAGTCTAATTCATCTCATAAATATCTATAAATAAATATTAAAATTCATTTTATTATTTATATCTAACTGATTATAAATATATTAAAAATAAAGAACCTGATTGAGTCTTAGTTCGATTGGCATGACCATTATTGCCAATGTAGGAGTATGTGAGTTCAAGTGCGCTGAAGCACATGATCTTTCTATGTATGGGTTGGGGAGAGATTTTTGGGTAGCTTTAAATATTATGTAAAGAAAAAAAATGATAAGTTTAATTTAAAGCTTTAATTATTTCCTTTTTAAAGATAAAGTTTCATTATAGCATCTTAATTAAAAAAATCATTAATAGCGATTGGATATATTTATACTATAATTAATAATTTAATTGAATTTGTAGAACCAATTAATCGAATTTCAATTCAATTGTAAAATTATAAAAAAAAATTATTAATTTTATAAAATAAAAAATATTATTTTAAGACTATTTATATCTTTTTTATATTTTAATAAATCTAGAAAAAAATACATATTCAAAAATTAAAATCATAATATTTTAACTAAAACATCGTAAAATTTAATATATCAATTTTACCATTCCAACCAAAATCACATTACATATTTCTATCAATTTCTTTTATAAATTTATTATATAAATTTTTTCATCCACGTTCTAAATGTGTTATAATAGTCTCCATACAGTACATAGTTGTAATACAATTTGGGCATAATGACTTATAACTTTTAGCCTTCGAACTTGTATTGTTTGTCAATTCATCCAAAATGAACGAAAAAATTAATGTTTGTTAACTTTGCTAACATCGCATCCATGTGGCAGTCTACGAGTATGCCACATAAGTAATTAATTTTTAAAAATTTAAAAATATTTTTTTACAATTTTTATGATTTTTAAATAATTTTATAATTTTTTCGATTTCTTTTTAAAATTTTAAAATAAATTAATTCTTGACGTGGCATCTACATGCACATAGCAACCCATGTGTTTACCACATCAACCAAGTTAATTAACATTAACTATTCCATTTATTTGTAGGTAATTTAACAAACAATACAAATTTATGGGTTAAAAGAAAGATAAAATTAAATAAAAAACTAAAAAATATTTTTTAAGTTTGTAAAACCAAATAAGTAATAATGCATATAAGTTGTACCTCAATTTAGGTAAGCACTTTACAACTTCATTATCACTTGCTTACATGATTCACTTTGCGATTGACCAAAGGTACGCATCAAAATTCTTCCCTCGTCGCCCTATAGAAGATAAGTCTTATATATATATATTGCTCAATCGAAATATATATTTTTCGCTTTTAAATACACTTCACCCACAATAATCATCTCTCAACTTTTAAAGAAGAAGGACTCTTTATACCTAATACTGCCATAGCATTAACTATTCATTGCCATTGAATAACTATGTGATCAATACCACAGTCAATACTAATGACTAGATTCCGCAACATCCATGTCCATGATTTTTTTCTAACTTAGCATCCACGTCTATAATTTTATTTTCTTTATAGAATTAAAATTAACTTTTATATTCATTTTATAAAGGTTTATTCTTTTTAGATTTTTTTGATCAATATTCAAATTAAATTTTTTTCTCTAAAAATATAATATACATTATCACCGCAGATATCATATTTTCGTAAGGAGGAGGTTGATTCCCTTTGAAGTTTCTTGGCCCCATTCTATTAGCTGGCTACAACTGTGATAGAGCATGGCAGCTGCACCCCCCAACCCCCCAAATTATCCAACCATTAATTAACTAACCCCATATGAAACAGGTGGTTTGAGTTTGATTTATGTCATATGTACAAGTATTGTTTTTGTATTTTTATTTTCAATAAATCTCAAGTTTGTATTAGAAAATTTATATTTTCATCATGTTTTAATTAAATATTTCATGTTGTATTCTTGTAGATATTTAAGAGGGATTTCCAAGTCACTCTTGAGCCAATATTGGAGGTAAAGCTAAATTAGGAAATGCAGTATGGATTTGGGATCTACGAGGTTTCTCAAAGCATTGCTTCTCGCTGTTTTTGCTTTGCTACCCTACTGTTGCCTTGCTGAGACAGGTAAACTTTTACACAAATTTTTTTTTATGTTATATAACTTACTTTGTATGATCCATTATTTTGCAGCTCCAAATTACAGTTTCGTTCACGAATCAACAACAGCACCTCCGGTCTCATACCACGACTATATTGTGGTCGGTGGAGGAGCCGCCGGCTGTCCCTTGGCCGCAACTCTAGCAGAAACCACCAACGTTTTAGTCCTCGAAAGAGGTGGGTCTCCCTACCGCAACCCTGGCAAGACAGACAAAGGCAACTTCTTGCTCACTCTTTTAGATCCCTCCCCTGATTCGTATGCTCAAACATTCATTACTGAGGACGGAGTATACAACCACCGAGCACGTGTACTCGGCGGCGGCAGTGTCATCAACGTGGGTTTTTACTCACGCGCAGAAACCGAGTTCGTAAAGGAATCTGGTTTGGATGAAGCTTTGGTGAATGATGCATATCAGTGGGTTGAAAACAAAGTGGTTTTCAAGGCACCATTATTGCAATGGCAAACCGCAGTGAGGGATGGGTTGCTTGAAGCTGGGGTTTTACCATACAACGGATTTACAAATGAACACATCAATGGGACTAAAATTGGTTCAACCATTTTCGACATGAATGATCATAGACATAGTGCAGCTGACTTGCTTGAATATGCTGACCCAAAGAATATCATAGTTTACTTGCATGCCACGGTAACCAAGATCCTTTTTACAACACAAAGTAAGTTGCATGATCTTACAACTTAATATGTAGCTTACTTGCTCTTAATGATCTTACAACTTAATATGTAACTTTTAGCTGTTGGATCACGACCTAGAGCTACGGGGGTGATATATGAGGATGCACTGGGAGTAAAGCACACGGCATATTTAACAAATGATTCCAAGAGCGAAATAATCGTATCAGCAGGTGCCATTGGAAGCTCACAATTGTTGATGTTGAGCGGCATTGGGCAACGTTCTCAACTTGAGCCACTTGGTATCAAGCTGGTGATGGACCAACCTATGGTTGGCCAAGGCATGGCCGACAATACATTGAATGGTCTTTTTATTCCATCCCCTAATCCCGTTGAGCTCTCACTCGTTTCAGCTGTGGGCATATCCCTGCTTGTTAACTATATTGAAGCCGGAAGTGGGTTGAATTTGGCTCCTTCTTTTGGTTGGATTTCCAAGTTTTTGCTCTCCATCTTGGGCCAGGTTTTACATGCAATTTCATACCTCTTCATATGTGTTTTTTTGGTAAACTATATTGTTAGTCATCTAACTTTTGTAAATTTTCATTTTGGTCATACAAAATAAAAAATATATAAAATATAGCACCGTCATTAGTTGGTTTTTTTTGGGGTTTTAGTCATTTCACGTTAGATAGTTTTCTTGTTTTAATCACTTGTGTTAATTTAACTAATGATTTATTGTACACCTATTTTTGTCAACCATTTTACTTTTTGAAGAAAAGGAAATATAAATTTTTAAAGAGAATTGTCGGGTTTTTACAAGATAAAATAATTTGTTTTTTAATTAATTTTATTTTTTTCTAGTAAAAAAGGGAACACTTGGTCTTTTACATAAAAAATCATTTTTCTTTTCATTTTATTTTATTTTCCCTTTTTTTAGAATTAATTTTAGATATTTTTCAAAAAGAAAAAACATGGTTTTATAGGAAAATAACTAGGTTTTTATGACAAGAAATTGGTTTTTATAAGGGAAAACCTGGGTTTTATCTGGAAAATTTGGGTTTCATTTTCACAGTTGAAGAATTTGATTCCTTATAAAAATTAAATTTTTTTATATATTTTTTTGAAAAAGTAAAATAATTCAAAAAAGCAGGATGACAAAAATGAAAATATACTAAGTTGAATTACTAAAGTAGGAGTATTGTAACATAGACGTTAACTAAATTAAAAATAATATTTAGCGAAAGTATCAAAAGGAAAACTTACAAAAATGGGATGTAGTTTACCATTTTCCTTTTTGGTTATGATCATACAATTCACTATAGTTTTTTCACAAAGGCAATGGTTGTCGCATGCAAAGACCGCTATTGGGTCCTTCTTCGATACAAGACTTAACGGTGGCATCATCCTTCAAAAAGTTGCTCGTCCACTTTCAACAGGCCACCTTGAGCTTCGTAGCACCGATCCAAACGAGACCCCCAAGGTGAGGTTCAATTACTTTCAAGAACCAGAAGACTTGAGAAACTGTGTACAAGGCATGAAAACCATAATCAACGTTGTAAACTCCAAAGCCTTCTCGAAATTTCGTTACCGGACCATCTCGACTCAACAGCTTCTGAATGTGGTGGCAGCACTTCCCTTGAACCAGAGACCAAGACACTTTGATACCGCTTCGTCTTTGGAACAATTCTGCAATGACACTGTGATGACATTTTGGCATCATCATGGAGTATGCCAAGTTGGGAAGGTGTGGATAAAGATTACAGGGTCATTGGCGTGGATGGCCTTAGGGTTATAGATGCTTCTACCTTTAGTTTCTCACCTGGAACTAATCCTCAGGCTACTGTCATGATGCTTGGAAGGTATAATTACAACTATAAATATGACTGTAATGTATGTGGGGTGTTGACTTGGTCCATTATACCTTGATTTGAATTATTCTTTTATTAACTTTTGATGCAGAGCCATGGGAGTAAGAATTGAGAAAGATAGACGTTCCTAAAGAAGATTTAAGAATCATATCAATGGGGGAGAGAGCTCATTGAAGGGTTGGTTGGCTATTGGCTCGTATGTATAATAAAAGTAACTAAATTTATGTTAGATTAACGATGTGAACGAAAAAAATATTATGTAACGAATATAAAAAAAATCGCATAAGAATCAATTGATAATTTGGATACAATTGTAAAATTAAATGTTTATTATACATTATGTTTCAAGTTTAAATCACATTATGATTAATTTTTATTAATTTATTATATTGAAAAAGACAAAAATATATACCTTTATTCTTTCATTGAGTGCAATCAAATTTGATATGATCCAGCTTTTTAGATTCATAGCAAAATAATGGAATCCTTTTAAGCTTGATTCCCCGTTGATAATGTTTTTCCTTGGAGGTCTTTTGAGTTTGTTGAATTTCATGGATTTCTTTATTTATTTTTGCAAACATTGTAACCTCCTCTTACTCTTCCTCCCCCTCATTACTAGAGTCATCCTCCTCTTGAATGATAGACTCAAAAGGAACCTTACTTTCTTTGGAGTTTCATTGGTCTCTTGAGCATTGTGATTTATCTTTATTCCATAGGTGAATAGAGGTCCAGTGAACTCATCAAGAGAAAGTGTGTCAAGGTCCTTTGACTCCTCTATGGCCATGACTTTAGCTTTTCATGATTTTGGGAGGATATTCAATATCTTTCTCACCAACTCAAGTACCTTGAGACCATTAATGATATCGATGAAGCGGTTGGATATCTCCTTGATTCCTTTAACCGGTTTTGCTTTGAAGGGCTCATAATCAAGGGTGAGAAGGTTACTCTTGGATTCCTTAATTCTAATTGTACCTTCATGAGTAATTTCAAGTTTATTCCATTTCTCTTTGGTATTATCACATATAAGGAGGCTCTATTATATTCATTGGGACCAATGACACAAAATAGGGTGTGCATAGCTTTAGCATTTAATTGTACCATCTTAATATAAACTTTATCCTATTCATCTTCCTTTTTGGGATCTATGACACGATCAACTCTTTTCTTGGGGTTGGATGATCCATTGGTGATCACCCTCCATTCTTAGTCATTTGCTTGGATGGACTACTTCATTGGTGTCCTACAATAAGAGTAGTTAGTGCCATTGAATAGAGGATGTCTTATGCTGGAATGTCATTTTCCTAACATTGTTGAATTTTACTTTAAGACCATGAGACAAGTTTTTTGATTCGTTGCTTCCATCTTGAGCTTCTTGAGGATCATTTCTCTATGTAGTAATCTTGTCTTTAGACTTCTGGCTATATGATCGTGCCATAGAATATGATTATTAAGTAGAGAATTAGTAAAAAAATATTAAAAATTAAAGTGGTTTGACGGCAAGTGTGATAGATCAATTATAATATTTTAAGTGTTACAATAGAATACTTGTAATGGCCCAAATTTGATGTTATCGGAACAGTGGTTTCGGAACCACAAATCCGATGAGAAAAATTTTATTTTTCTTATATTTTTATGGTCTACAATTTCACAAAATGATTTTTTGAAAATTTCGTTCGAAAATTTCGACGTTTGGGCACTCAATTTAGTCAAAAGGACTAAATTGTAAAAAGTGCAAAAGTTGAGTTCTACATGTTAGAGGTGTCCAATTGTTATGAAACTTTAAATTGGAGGTCCTTATATGGTAATTATACCATTGGTAACTTGGTAGACAAAAATGGACATGAGATAAGTGAAATAGAAAATTTTTAAGTTAGGGGCAATTTGGTAATCTAGTAATTAAAATGAATTAAAAGGGAAAAAGATGGCAAAAATCATCATCTTCTTCATATGAACGAAATCAGAAAGGGGGGAAGCCATAGTTAGGGTTTTCAAGCTTCCAAGCTCCATAGTAAGTGATCCCAAGCCCCGTTTTTAATGTTCTTTACGTTTTTGAGATCCCGGTAGCTTAATTTAGCTTATTCTAGCAATAATTTAACCTAGGGTTTATATTTGGAAAAATACCCATAGGTGAAAAGTGTTTATTTTGATGTTTTATAATAGAATATGAAGCTAGAAATTATGTTAAACAACTTTTGCTAAGCGATTTTAAGTGA
This sequence comes from Gossypium hirsutum, assembly GCF_007990345.1. NCBI lineage: Eukaryota > Viridiplantae > Streptophyta > Magnoliopsida > Malvales > Malvaceae > Gossypium > Gossypium hirsutum. Next base: position 107,851,001 of record NC_053435.1, read on the forward strand.
AAACGAGTAAAACGACATAATTGGTAAAAATACCTAATGTTCATAAGTACATGTTAGAGTGGGAATTTGATGTTGCCATAGAAGGGAAAAATGTTCAGAATGTTATAAAACATAAGAATAAGAGATGAAGTTTAATTTCCGAGCCTTGGGGCAAAAATGTAATTATGTAAAAGTTTAGGGGCAAAATTGTAATTTTGAAAAAGTTAGAGTCGAGGGCTGTTTTGATGAATGTGATTATTAAATAAGTTAAATTTACTATTTTAGATCAAGAAGTACGAAACTCGAGGTTAGAGAAAGGGAAGAATAAAGTTGAAGACTAAGTTGGTGAATTTGGCTATAATTGGTACCGAGGTAAGTTTACAGTAAATAAATGCAATATTTCAATATTTATTATTAATGCTGTTAATTTCCAGCAATTATGAATTTATTTTATGAATTTATTTGATGATGATCCAAGCATGAAATGATAGAGAATTAAAATTTAAAAGTCCCGTTGATACATAAGGATGGTACTGGATACGAATGTCATGACATTTGGGTAAAGAGATCCCATGTAAGACCATGTCTGGGACATGGCATTGGCATCCTTAAGATCATGAGAGGTCCCCTGTAAGACCATGTCTGGGACATGGCATGGGCACCGAGACGAGAGGTCCCATGTAAGACCATGTCTGGGACATGGCGTTGGCACCGAGATGAGAGGTCCCCTATAAGACCATGTCTGGGACATGGCATGGGCACCATCACGAGAACATCCCATGTAAGACCATGTCTGGGACATGGCTTTGGCATGTTATTATCAGAAGAGACCCGAGTATCCTTATTATTCCAATGTAGCTCAACGGGCTTGTAAACGAATCATGTTCATGAAAGTTCAGTTTAAAGCATAAATGGCAAGCTCAAGTAAGTTGTAAGACTTAAGAACTTATTATACTATCAATTGATGTTCAACGATGCAGCAAGGATTGAGTAAGTTATGCACACAAGTATTCTAAGTAAACAAGTAAGAGAACTAGTATGAGATTAACTAAAGAGTAAACTAGAGATATAGACATTGAGTTTAATTATTTAAGTTAAATATTGTTATTTATTTGCTAGTAAACTTACTAAGCTTTATGCTTACTTCTTTTATTTCTCTTTCTCTTATAGTATTGCAAAGCTACTTCAAGGATCCTAAAGAAGTCGGAGATCGTCCACACTATCAACTACAACTGCTCGGTATTTTATATCGAAACACGTTTGAGTTATGGCATGTATAGGGATTTAGTTATTTTGTATGTTTGTAATGATGATTTTGCTAATGAGTGATGTGTAAGTATTTGATGATGTATGGTTATTAAAATGATTAAGGATGAAGGTGTTTGTTGTTATGAAAGATTAGGTGATAAATTATGCATGGAAATCATGAAAGGATAAAATTTTGCAAAGAAACAGAATTCAGGCAGCACAGTGACGTGAATTTGAAAAATCACCCAAGATAGTATAAAATGAATTAGAGGGTGAATGATATATGGAATTAAAGCTTGTTGAGTCTATTTTCATGGAAAAATAACAGTGTAGAAAAAGGAAATTTATATTTTAATATATGTGAATTTTAGTAAGATAGGGTCAGAACTGTTTCTGGAGTCCCCTGTTCTGAGTTTAGAAAATAATTACAAATTGTACAAAAATGGTTATGAGTTGAAATTTACATGCTTAGATTTCTTAATGAGTCTATTTTCTGTAGAAACAAGTAAGAACTTCATATGAAAATCCTACAGTGAGAAAACTTATTTTTAGTGACTAGAGGTCAGGGCAGTCAGGTGGTGAAACAGGGGAGACTTTAACTAATAAACTGTACTAATTTGCTGAACCAAAAATTCTAAAAATTTTATGGTGAGTAGATATATGAGTCTAGTTTCAGGGAAAATTTACGGAATTAAATTTCGAGTTCTGTAGCTCAAGTTATAATTAATTTAGTAACTGCTGCGCGATTGGACAGATTTGCTGCGAATAATGAAATAAATTTTCAAACCTAGTTTTTATGCTCCGAATTGGTAAGATAAGCTAAGTAATGCCTCGTGCTCGACTCCGGAAACAGTCTCGGGTAAGGGGTGTTACATTTTATTGGTATCAGAGCAGGTTTAGTCGGTTCTCGGAAATACTCAGTAAGAATAAGAGTCTACCTATACATGCCATACTTATATATTTTGATAGTGTGACGACTCCTGACGATTTTAAAATGTTTTCTTTTATAGTTATGGATCCTGAACGAGCTAGTACAGATGAAGTAGAGAGTAATGCGCCTATTCCCGCAGAAGGGACGGTGCCATCAGATGTTAATGTTAGTGAAAGACCTGCATCAGATAGACAGGGAGGAGGAGCTAGAGAAGCCTTCTTCCAAGCCATGACTGATTGGTTTGCCGAGTTCGTTCGTACGAATCCGGCTGTAAGACCTCCACCCCCTCAAGATTCACAGGTTCCCCATGTAGCTTCCCCAGCTGCAGGTATATTTATCAGGGAGAGACCACCTGTTGATAAGATTAGGAAGCAAGGGGCTGAAGAATTTCGGACTACCAAAGATGACGATGCAGAAAAAGCAGAATTCTGGCTTGAGAATACCATCAGGGTTTTTGAAGAATTATCTTGTACACCGGAAGAATGTATGAAGTGTGTGGTCTCACTTCTCAGAGATTCCGCTTATCATTGGTGGAAGACTCTCGTGTCTATCGTATCGAGTGAGAGGGTTACTTGGGATTTCTTTCAGGAGGAGTTTCGAAAGAAGTACATCAGCCAGAGATTTACAGAGCAGAAAAGGAAGGAGTTTCTTGAGCTAAAACAAGGTAAGATGTCCGTGACTGAATATGAACATGAATTTGTCAGACTTAGTAAGTATGCTCGGGAATTTGTATCCACCGAAGCCAACATGTGTAAGAGATTTGAAGATGGGCTTAATGATGACATCCGACTATCAGTGGGTGTATTGGAAATCAGAGAGTTTGTTGTTCTGGTAGAAAGAGCTTGTAAAGTAGAAGACTTGTTAAAAGAAAAGAGAAGAGCAAAGCTCAAGCTGGAGCGCAGGATACAAAGAAGAGGCAAATGAGTAAATCATTTCAGTCTACATCTAAGAGGCCTAGGGAGCTCTCTAGCGGATCACATTTTCCACATATATATTCTGGCCGAAGCAGAAGTAGAAGATTCGAGGGTTTTAGAGCTCAAACCACTACAGTTGCAAGTACTGGCAGTACTCGACCTCCTAGACCGGAATGTCCTCAATGTGGGAGACGCCACCCCGGAGAGTGTAGAGCAGGTGAAAATGTTTGTTTCAGATGTGGAGCATCCGATCACTTTATTCGGGATTGTCCTGAAACAACTAAAAGAGAAGAAATAACGAGTGCGAGATCAGGTAATGCTCCTACCAGAGGTAGACCGCAGAGAAACCCAGGAGTGGGGGCAAGTAATAGGGGTGCATTCAAAGATTCAGCGGTTAGATCAGATGTTAGAGCACCTGCAAGATCATATGCTATTCGAGCTCGTGAAGAGGCGTCCTCTCCTGATGTAATTGCGGGTACATTTTCTCTCTATGATACTACTGTTATTGCATTAATTGATCCTGGCTCTACACATTCATATATATGCACAAAATTAGCATTTGTTAAAAATTTGTCTGTTGAACCTACTGAATTTATGGTTAAAGTCTCGAACCCCCTGGGCCAGTTTGTGATAGTGGATAAAGTTTGTAAAAATTGTCCACTGATGGTAAAAGGTATTTGTTTCCCGGTTGACTTGATGTTATTTCCTTTTGATGAGTTTGATGTGATATTGGGCATGGATTGGTTAACTCAGCATGATGCAGTAGTAAACTGTAGACAAAAATATGTTGTGTTGAAATGCCAGAATGGAGAATTACTTTGGGTTAAATCTAATCAGACAAATGGATTATCCGATATGATTTCAGTTATGATAGCTCAGAGGTGTGTTAGAAAAGGGTATGATGTTTATTTGGCGTATGTGTTGGATACTAAGGTATCTGAGTCAAAGATACAGGCAGTGCCAGTTGTATGTGAATTTTCTGATGTATTTCCAGAGGAGTTACCAGGGTTGCCACCAGAAAGAGAAGTGGAATTTTCTATAGATCTGATTCCGGAAACTGCCCCAATTTCCATAGCTCCGTATCGTATGGCTCCTACAGAATTAAAAGAGTTAAAGGCACAGTTACAGGAACTTGTTGACAGAGGTTTTGTTCGTCCGAGTCATTCACTTTGGGGTGCTCCAGTTCTGTTTGTGAAAAAGAAAGACGGGTCTTTGAGATTGTGTATTGACTATCGGCAGCTTAATAAGGTAACTATAAAGAATAAGTACCCATTGCCTCGAATTGATGACTTATTTGATCAACTGAAAGGTGCCACAGTATTTTCAAAGATTGATCTCCGATCGGGTTATTATCAGTTACGGGTAAAAGAGCCAGATGTGCCAAAGACAGCTTTCAGAACCAGGTATGGGCATTATGAGTTTCTGGTTATGCCGATTGGGTTGACTAATGCACCTGCAGTATTCATGGATTTGATGAACCGGATATTCAGACCGTATCTAGATAGGTTTGTAGTAGTTTTTATTGATGACATTTTAGTTTATTCTCGGGATGAAACTGAGCATGCAGAACATTTGAAAATAGTGTTGCAAATTTTGCGTGAAAAGAAACTTTATGCTAAATTCAGTAAATGTGAATTTTGGCTTCGAGAGGTAGGTTTTCTCGGACATATTGTATCCGCAGAAGGCATCAGGGTAGATCCGAGTAAAATTTCAGCTATTGTCAATTGGAGTCCACCGAAGAATGTATCTGAAGTTAGAAGTTTCTTGGGTTTAGCTGGTTATTATCGGAGATTTGTACAAGGGTTTTCTATGATAGCTTCTCCAATTACCCGTTTATTACAGAAAGATGTTAAATTTGAATGGACAGAAAAATGCCAGCAAAGTTTCGACCGATTGAAGGAGTTGTTAACGAAAGCACCTGTGTTGGTACAGCCTGAATCGGGTAAGGAATTTATTATTTATAGTGATGCATCATTAAATGGTTTGGGTTGTGTCTTAATGCAAGAAGATAAAGTAATAGCCTATGCTTCAAGACAACTTAAGCCACATGAAAGAAACTACCCGGTACATGATCTCGAGCTAGCTGTTATTGTATTTGCATTGAAAATATGGCGGCATTATTTGTATGGTGAAAAGTGTCATATTTATACTGATCACAAAAGCTTGAAATATTTGATGACACAGAAAGATTTGAATTTGAGACAACGCAGGTGGCTTGAATTGATAAAGGATTATGATTTGGTTATTGATTACCATCCGGGTAAGGCTAACGTGGTAGCTGATGCTTTGAGCCGAAAATCTCTATTTGCTTTACGAGCTATGAATACCCGGTTGTCACTGTCTAATGATGGTTCAATCATAGCTGAATTGAGAGCTAAATCGACATTTCGTCAACAAATATGTGAAGCTCAGAGGAATGATGAGAAATTACAGGCTAAACGGGTGCATTGTGAGTCAGGTAATGATTCAGAATTTCAGATTGGAACTGATGGTTGTTTATTATTCAGAGGCAGAGTATGTGTACCGAAGAATTCAGAACTTGTACAGAAGATTTTACACGAAGCACACAGTGGTATTATGTCCGTACATCCGGGAGGTAATAAAATGTATAATGACTTGAAAAAGATGTATTGGTGGCCGAGTATGAAACGTGATATCTCTGAGTTTGTATCAAGATGTTTAGTATGTCAGCAGGTTAAGGCTGAACATCAGGTACCTTCGGGGTTGCTTCAACCAATCACTATACTGGAATGGAAATGGGAAAGAATCACTATGGATTTTGTATCTGGGTTACCGTTATCTCCGAGGAAGAAAGATGCCATTTGGGTAATTGTCGACCGATTGACAAAGTCCGCGCACTTTATCCCAGTATGTATGGATTATTCTTTAGATAAATTGGCTGGATTGTATATATCTGAGATTGTTAGACTACATGGAGTGCCTGTCTCCATTATATCAGACAGAGATCCCCGATTTACGTCTCGTTTCTGGAACAAATTGCAAGAAGCTTTGGGTACTCAGTTGTATTTCAGTACTGCATTTCATCCTCAGACAGATAGCCAATCTGAGCGTGTAATTCAGGTATTGGAAGATATGCTCCGATGTTGTGCATTAGAGTTTCAAGGTAATTGGGAAAGGTATCTACCTTTGATTGAATTTGCTTATAATAACAGTTATCAGCCCAGTATTAAAATGGCTCCGTATGAAGCTTTGTATGGTAGAAATGTAGAACACCATTATATTGGACAGAGCTCAGTGAAAACAAGATACACGGGGTTGATTTGATTCGGGAAACAAAAGAAAAAGTAAGACTGATTCGGGATAGTTTAAAAGCAGCTTCCGATCGTCAAAAGTCATACGCCGATCTTAAACGAAGGGAGATTGAATTTCAGGTGGGTGATAAAGTATTCTTAAAAGTGTCTCCTTGGAAGAAAGTTCTCCGGTTCGGTCGAAAGGGTAAATTGAGTCCAAGATTTATCGGACCATATGAGATTATAGAAAGAATTGGACCAGTTGCTTACCGATTGGCTTTACCACCGGAACTCGACAAAATTCATAATGTATTTCATGTATCTATGCTACGACGGTATCGATCAGATCCTTCACATGTTATTACTCCAACAGAAGTAGAAATTCAGCCGGATATGACTTATAATGAAGAACCGGTTAAAGTATTAGCACGAGAAACAAAGGAGCTTAGAAACAAAAAGGTAAATCTGGTGAAAGTGCTATGGCAAAAGCACGGGATTGAGGAAGCAACATGGGAACCGGAAGAGACAATGAGGAAGCAATACCCGAATCTCTTTACTGGTAAGATTTTCGAGGACGAAAATCCTAAAAAGGGGGGAGAGTTGTAATGGCCCAAATTTGAGGTTATCGGAACAGTGGTTTCGGAACCACAAATCCGATGAGAAAAATTTTATTTTTCTTATATTTTTATGGTCTACAATTTCACAAAATGATTTTTTGAAAATTTCGTTCGAAAATTTCGACGTTTGGGCACTCAATTTAGTCAAAAGGACTAAATTGTAAAAGTGCAAAAGTTGAGTTCTACATGTTAGAGGTGTCCAATTGTTATGAAACTTTAAATTGGAGGTCCTTATATGGTAATTATACCATTGGTAACTTGGTAGACAAAATGAACATGAGATAAGTGAAATAAAAAATTTTTAAGTTAGGGGCAATTTGGTAATCTAGTAATTAAAATGAATTAAAAGGGAAAAGATGGCAAAAATCATCATCTTCTTCATATGAACGAAATCAGCAAGGGGGGAAGCCATAGTTAGGGTTTTCAAGCTTCCAAGCTCCATAGTAAGTGATCCCAAGCCCCGTTTTTAATGTTCTTTACGTTTTTGAGATCCCGGTAGCTTAATTTAGCTTATTCTAGCAATAATTTAACCTAGGGTTTATATTTGGAAAAATACCCATAGGTGAAAAGTGTTTATTTTGATGTTTTATGATAGAATATGAAGCTAGAAATTATGTTAAACAACTTTTGCTAAGCGATTTTAAGTGAAAACGAGTAAAACGACATAATTGGTAAAAATACCTAATGTTCATAAGTACATGTTAGAGTGGGAATTTGATGTTGCCATAGAAGGAAAAATGTTCAGAATGTTATAAAACATAAGAATAAGAGATGAAGTTTAATTTCCGAGCCTTGGGGCAAAATATAATTATGTAAAAGTTTAGGGGCAAAATTGTAATTTTGAAAAAGTTAGAGTCGAGGGCTGTTTTGATGAATGTGATTATTAAATAAGTTAAATTTACTATTTTAGATCAAGAAGTACGAAACTCGAGGTTAGAGAAAGGGAAGAATAAAGTTGAAGACTAAGTTGGTGAATTTGGCTATAATTGGTACCGAGGTAAGTTTACGGTAAATAAATGCAATATTTCAATATTTATTATTAATGCTGTTAATTTCCAGCAATTATGAATTTATTTATGAATTTATTTGATGATGATCCAAGCATGAAATGATAGAGAATTAAATTTAAAGTCCCGTTGATACATAAGGATGGTACTGGATACGAATGTCATGACATTTGGTAAAGAGATCCCATGTAAGACAATGTCTGGGACATGGCATTGGCATCCTTAAGATCATGAGAGGTCCCTGTAAGACCATGTCTGGGACATGGCATGGGCACCGAGACGAGAGGTCCCATGTAAGACCATGTCTGGGACATGGCGTTGGCACCGAGATGAGAGGTCCCCTATAAGACCATGTCTGGGACATGGCATGGTCACCATCACGAGGACATCCCATGTAAGACCATGTCTGGGACATGGCTTTGGCATGTTATTATCAGAAGAGACCCGAGTATCCTTATTATTCCAATGTAGCTCAACGGGCTTGTAAACGAATCATATTCATGAAAGTTCAGTTTAAAGCATAAATGGCAAGCTCAGGTAAGTTGTAAGACTTAAGAACTTATTATACTATCAATTGATGTTCAACGATGCAGCAAGGATTGAGTAAGTTATGCACACAAGTATTCTAAGTAAACAGTAAGAGAACTAGTATGAGATTAACTAAAGAGTAAACTAGAGATATAGACATTGAGTTTAATTATTTAAGTTAAATATTGTTATTTATTTGCTAGTAAACTTACTAAGCTTTATGCTTACTTCTTTTATTTCTCTTCTCTTATAGTATTGCAAGCTACTTCAAGGATCCTAAAGAAGTCGGAGATCGTCCACACTATCACACAAC